>NC_092089.1:94426796-94614248 GCF_045679555.1 Salvelinus alpinus
GACATGATACGGGAAAGGCACACACCTGTCTATATAAGGTCCCACAGTTGACAGTGCATGTCAGAGCAAAAACCAAGCCATGAGGTCGAAGGAATTGTCCGTAGAGCTCCGAGGCAGGATTGTGTCGAGACAATGATCTGTGGAAGGGTACCATAATATGGCTGCAGCATTGAAGGTCCGCAAGAACACAGTGGCCTCCATCATTCTTCAATGGAAGAAGTTTGGAACCACCAAGACTCTTCCTAAAGCTGGCCGCCAGACAAACTGAGCAATCGGGGGAGAAGGGCCTTGGTCAGGGACGTGACCAAGAACCTGATGGTCACTCTGACAGAGCTCCAAAGTTCCTCTCTGGAGATGGGAGGACCTTCCAGAAGGACAACCATCTCTGCAGCACTCCACCAATCAGGCCTTTATGGTAGAGTGGCCAGATGGAATCCACTCCTCAAAAAAAGGCACATTACAGCCCGCTTGAAGTTTGCCAAAAGACACCTAAAGACTCCCAGACCATGAGAAACAAGATTGTCTGGTCTGATGAAACCAATATTGAACTTTTTGGCCTGAATGTCAAGCGTCACATCTGGAGGAAACCTGGCACCATCCCTACGGTGAAGCGCGGTGGTGGCAGCATCATGCTGTGGGGATGTTTTTCAGCGGGAGAGACTGGAAGACTAGTCAGGATTGAGGGAAAGATGAACGGCTCTAAGTACAGAGAGATCCTTGATGAAAACCTGCTCCAGAGCACTCAGGACCTCAGACTGGGCCTATGGTTCACCTTCCAACAGGACAACGACCCTAAGCACACAGCCAAGACAACGCAGGAGTGGCTTCAGGACAAGTCTCTGAATGTCCTTGAGTGGCCCAGCCGGAGCCCGGACTTTGAACCCGATCGAACATCTCTGGAGAGACCTGGAAATAGCTGTGCAGCAACGCTCCCCATTCAACCTGACAGAGCTTGAGAGGATCTGCAGAGAAGAATGGGAGACTGTCACCAAATCAGGTGTGCAAAGCTTGTAGCATCCTACCCAAGAAGACTCAATGCTGTAATTGCTGACAAAGGTGCTTCAATGTTAATGTTAATGCTACTTATGTTAATGTGATATTTCTGTTTTTTGCAAACATTTCTAAAAACTTTTTTTAGCTTTGTCATTATGGAGTATTGTGTGTAGACTGATGAGGGGAAAAAAATATTTAATCAATTTTAGAATAAGTCTGTAACATAACAAAATGTGGAAACTGTCAAGGGGTCTTACAAACACACACACTCAGTCAATACGATACATGGTCATTTAGCAGACCATTATATTCTAATCAACTTACAGTTGTGAGGTGTTATTGAATACACTCTGACACACGGACACAAATACACACACTAGTAGTGAGCCTGGCGTGAGCCCCATTCTGACTTTGTAAGTGACTCTTGAGACGACTGAGGAGGGAGGGAGGGAGGGAGGGAGGGAGGGAGGGATCATTACAACACTGGATATAGACATAATATGACATTTGAAATGTCTTTATTCTTTTGGAACTTTTGTCACATTTGTTTTTTATCTATTTCACTTGCTTTGGCAATGTAAACACGTTTCCCATGCCAATATAGCCCCTTAAATTGAAATTGAGTCCTCCCTTTCACTCCATGCTACTCCTATCACTGGTAGCGCCCAGTGTAGTAAGACTACTGGCCTGAAAACCTGAGCTAAAACCCAACAACATGTAATTAGTGTCGAAGCAGTGGATTGGCTTACAGCGTTGATCAACACTGGTACCACTAATTAGCTCCCTTTAGACCTGTGTGTGTAGAGGATGTTGATATACACCGTTGGATCCCCTGTGAGATGAGAATCAAGCTCATACTCTGAGTTGATATTCACTTAATAATAAGGAATTGCCCTTGACCACGCCCACACATTGGGGAAAACAAACATTCTTTCCCGTTGACCCCCGTTGACCCCCGTTGACCCCCGTCGTAGAAGAGCCAACTGCGTTGCCGATTTTCTTTGTTATACAGAAATAACAAAACATGTCAAAAAGCGACTGTGTTGTTCAATTAAGCAATAAGTCCAGAGGGGGTATGGTATATGGCCAATATACCACGGCTGAGGGCTGTTCTTAGGACACAGCTCTTAGCCGTGGTATGTTGACGATATATCACAAACCCCCAAGGTGCCTTATTGCTATTATACACTGGTTACCAACAAAATTAGAGCAGAAAAAATCAATGTTTTGTCATACCCATGGTATACGGTCTGATATACCACGGCTTTCAGCCAATCAGCATTCAGGGCTCGAACCACCCAGTTTATAATGTACATTTAATCACAGGTAAGACATTTACCTTGTTTAGTATAGTCCGTTTTAAACTCCACTCAGTACTTGTACATTTCTTGTCCTTTTGTATGTGTTGTTGGCTAGCTTAATGTTCTGGTTGGTAGCTAGCTAGCACTCGTGGCTAACGTTAGTACCATCATGAAAAGTGGCATGAGGGAAGCCCTAATATATTCGGTTTTTCTAGGTAGTGAGAACGCTCGGGAGCTTGTTGAAATGTAATATTTAGACATGTACTTTTCTTAAATGTAGTTGGGACTAAAACAAGAAAATTGTGTTTTTGCTGTGAGACAATTGGGTATCCAAGGTAACCACAGGTTGTTTCCCCACAGGCGGGCGGGGCCGCAACGTTCTATATAACACCAACTGGGACTATTATGAAACCAGGCCAACCTGAGATAGGTGTTCTGTTCTGCTCCTCTTTGTCACAAATCAGCTTATAAATATTTTCTCTTCTCTCTCCTCTCTATTTCCACCTTCTCCTTCTCTCTCCTCCCCCTTCTCTCTCCCAAAGTTAACCCTCCCTCTCTCTTTACTTCTGTCCTAGACTGGTGGTCAGTAGACATCTTGCTAAACAGAATACTGTCTCTGTCTCATGCCGTTATTTTAGTGCAACATCACAGAGCAAAAGGCAAGAGATGGGTTCTCTCTAAGACACAGAGAAGGGTGAGACATGGGAGAGTGATGGGTTCTCTCTAAGACACAGGGAGAGTAAGACATGGGAGAGTGATGGTTTCTCTCTAAGACACGGGTTAGGGTAAGACCTGGAGAGTTATGAGTTTTCTCTAAAACACCGGTTAGGGTAAGACATGGGAGAGTGATGAGTTCTCTCTAAGACACGGGGAAGGGTAAGACATGGGAGAGTGATGAGTTGTCTCTAAGACACAGAGAAGGGTAAGACATGGGAGAGTGATGAGTTCTATCTAAGACACGGGTTAGGGTAAGACATGGGAGAGTGATGGGTTCTCTCTAAGACACAGAGAAGGGTAAGACATGGGAGAGTGATGAGTTCTATCTAAGGCACGGGTTAGGGTAAGACATGGGAGAGTGATGGGTTCTCTCTAAGACACAGGGAGAGTAAGACATGGGAGAGTGATGGTTTCTCTCTAAGACACGGGTTAGGGTAAGACATGGGAGAGTGATGGGTTCTCTCTAAGACACAGGGAAGAGTAAGACATGGGAGAGTGATGGTTTCTCTCTAAGACACGGGTTAGGGTAAGACATGGGAGAGTGATGAGTTCTCTCTAAGACACAGGGAGAGTAAGACATGGGAGAGTGATGGTTTCTCTCTAAGACACGGGTTAGGGTAAGACATGGGAGAGTGATGAGTTCTCTCTAAGACACAGGGAGAGTAAGACATGGGAGAGGGATGGTTTCTCTCTAAGACACGGGTTAGGGTAAGACCTGGAGAGTTATGAGTTTTCTCTAAAACACCGGTTAGGGTAAGACATGGGAGAGTGATGAGTTCTCTCTAAGACACGGGGAAGGGTAAGACATGGGAGAGTGATCAGTTGTCTCTAAGACACAGAGAAGGGTAAGACATGGGAGAGTGATGAGTTCTATCTAAGACACAGAGAAGGGTAAGACATGGGAGAGTGATGAGTTGTCTCTAAGACATGGGTTAGGGTAAGACATGGGAGAGTGATGAGTTCTATCTAAGACACGGGTTAGGGTAAGACATGGGAGAGTGATGGGTTCTCTCTAAGACACAGAGAAGGGTAAGACATGGGAGAGTGATGAGTTCTATCTAAGACACGGGTTAGGGTAAGACATGGGAGAGTGATGGGTTCTCTCTAAGACACAGGGAGAGTAAGACATGGGAGAGTGATGGTTTCTCTCTAAGACACGGGTTAGGGTAAGACATGGGAGAGTGATGGGTTTTCTCTAAGACATAGGGAAGAGTAAGACATGGGAGAGTGATGGTTTCTCTCTAAGACACGGGTTAGGGTAAGACATGGGAGAGTGATGGGTTCTCTCTAAGACACGGGTTAGGGTAAGACATGGGAGAGTGATGGTTTCTCTCTAAGACACGGGTTAGGGTAAGACATGGAGAGTTATGAGTTTTCTCTAAAACACCGGTTAGGGTAAGACATGGGAGAGTGATGAGTTCTCTCTAAGACACAGGGAAGCGTAAGACATGGGAGAGTGATGAGTTCTCTCTAAGACACAGAGAAGGGTAATACATGGGAGAGTGATGAGTTCTATCTAAGACACGGGTTAGGGTAAGACATGGTAGAGTGATGGGTTCTCTCTAAGACACGGGTTAGGGTAAGACATGGGAGAGTGATGGGTTCTCTCTAAGACAGGGGTTAGGGTAAAACATGGGAGAGTGATGAGTTCTCTCTAAGACACGGGTTAGGGTAAGACATGGGAGAGTGATGAGTTCACTCTACGTCACGGGGAAGGGTAAGACATGGGAGAGTGATGAGTTGTCTCTAAGGCACGGGTTAGGGTAAGACATGGTAGAGTGATGGGTTCTCTCTAAGACACGGGTTAGGGTAAGACATGGGAGAGTGATGGGTTCTCTCTAAGACAGGGGTTAGGGTAAAACATGGGAGAGTGATGAGTTCTCTCTAAGACATGGGGAAAGGTAAGACATGGGAGAGCGATGAGTTCTCTGTCAGACACATGGAAGGGTAAGAAATTAGAGAATGATGGTTTATCTCTACGACACGGGGAAGAGTAAGACATGGAGAAGGGTAAGACATGGGAGAGTGATGAGTTCTCTCGAAGCAATGGGTAAGTGTAAGACATAGGTGAGTGATTGGTTCTCTTTAAGACATAGGTGAGTGATTGGTTCTCTCTAAGACGTGGGAGAATGATGGTTTCTCTCTAAGACATGGGGAAGAGTAAGACATGGGAGAGTGATGAGTTCTCTCTAAGACACAGGGAAGGGTAAGACATGGGAGAGTGATGGGTTCTCTCTAAGACACAGAGAAGGGTAAGACATGGGAGAGTGATGTGTTCTCTTTAAGACACGGGGAAGGGTAAGACATGGGAGAGTGATGTGTTCTCTCTAAGACACGGGGAAGGGTAAGACATGGGAGAGTGATGGTTTCTCTCTAAGACACGGGGAAGGGTAAGACATGGGAGAGTGATGGTTTCTCTCTAAGACACGGGGAAGGGTAAGACATGGGAGAGTGATGGTTTCTCTCTAAGACACGGGGAAGGGTAAGACATGGGAGAGTGATGGTTTCTCTCTAAGACACGGGGAAGGGTAAGACATGGGAGAGTGATGGTTTCTCTCTAAGACACGGGTTAGGGTAAGACATGGGAGAGTGATGGTTTCTCTCTAAGACACGGGGAAGGGGAAGACATGGGAGAGTGATGGTTTCTCTCTAAGACACGGGTTAGGGTAAGACATGGGAGAGTGATGGTTTCTCTCTAAGACACGGGTTAGGGTAAGACATGGAGAGTGATGGTTTCTCTCTAAGACACGGGGAAGGGTAAGACATGGGAGAGTGATGGTTTCTCTCTAAGACACGGGTTAGGGTAAGACATGGAGAGTGATGGTTTCTCTCTAAGACACGGGTTAGGGTAAGACATGGAGAGTGATGGTTTCTCTCTAAGACACGGGTTAGGGTAAGACATGGGAGAGTGATGGTTTCTCTCTAAGACACAGGTTAGGGTAAGACATGGGAGAGTGATGGTTTCTCTCTAAGACACGGGTTAGGGTAAGACATGGAGAGTGATGGTTTCTCTCTAAGACACGGGTTAGGGTAAGACATGGGAGAGTGATGGTTTCTCTCTAAGACACGGGTTAGGGTAAGACATGGGAGAGTGATGGGTTCTCTCTAAGACACGGGGAAGGGTAAGACATGGGAGAGTGATGGGTTCTCTCTAAGACACAGGTTAGGGTAAGACATGGGAGAGTGATGGTTTCTCTCTAAGACACGGGTTAGGGTAAGACATGGGAGAGTGATGGTTTCTCTCTAAGACACGGGTTAGGGTAAGACATGGGAGAGTGATGGTTTCTCTCTAAGACACGGGTTAGGGTAAGACATGGGAGAGTGATGGTTTCTCTCTAAGACACGGGTTAGGGTAAGACATGGAGAGTGATGGTTTCTCTCTAAGACACGGGTTAGGGTAAGACATGGAGAGTGATGGTTTCTCTCTAAGACACGGGGAAGCGTAAGACATGGGAGAGTGATGAGTTCTGAGACATGGGACATGGGAGAGTGATGGTTTCTCTCTAAGACACGGGTTAGGGTAAGACATGGGAGAGTGATGGTTTCTCTCTAAGACACGGGTTAGGGTAAGACATGGAGAGTGATGGTTTCTCTCTAAGACACGGGTTAGGGTAAGACATGGGAGAGTGATGGTTTCTCTCTAAAACACAGGTTAGGGTAAGACATGGGAGAGTGATGGGTTCTCTCTAAGACACAGGTTAGGGTAAGACATGGAGAGTGATGGTTTCTCTCTAAGACACGGGTTAGGGTAAGACATGGAGAGTGATGGTTTCTCTCTAAGACACGGGTTAGGGTAAGACATGGGAGAGTGATGGTTTCTCTCTAAGACACGGGTTAGGGTAAGACATGGGAGAGTGATGGTTTCTCTCTAAGACACGGGTTAGGGTAAGACATGGGAGAGTGATGGTGTCTCTCTAAAACACGGGTTAGGGTAAGACATGGGAGCGTGATGGGTTCTCTCTAAGACACGGGTTAGGGTAAGACATGGAGAGTGATGGTTTCTCTCTAAGACACGGGTTAGGGTAAGACATGGGAGAGTGATGGTTTCTCTCTAAGACACAGGTTAGGGTAAGACATGGGAGAGTGATGGTTTCTCTCTAAGACACGGGTTAGGGTAAGACATGGAGAGTGATGGTTTCTCTCTAAGACACGGGTTAGGGTAAGACATGGAGAGTGATGGTTTCTCTCTAAGACACGGGTTAGGGTAAGACATGGAGAGTGATGGTTTCTCTCTAAGACACGGGTTAGGGTAAGACATGGAGAGTGATGGTTTCTCTCTAAGACACGGGTTAGGGTAAGACATGGGAGAGTGATGGTTTCTCTCTAAGACACGGGGAAGGGTAAGAGATGGGAGAGTGATGGTTTCTCTCTAAGACACGGGTTAGGGTAAGACATGGAGAGTGATGGTTTCTCTCTAAGACACGGGTTAGGGTAAGACATGGAGAGTGATGGTTTCTCTCTAAGACACGGGTTAGGGTAAGACATGGAGAGTGATGGTTTCTCTCTAAGACACGGGTTAGGGTAAGACATGGGAGAGTGATGGTTTCTCTCTAAGACACGGGGAAGGGTAAGACATGGAGAGTGATGGTTTCTCTCTAAGACACGGGTTAGGGTAAGACATGGAGAGTGATGGTTTCTCTCTAAGACACGGGGAAGGGTAAGACATGGAGAGTGATGGTTTCTCTCTTCCTTTGTTTTTAGAGACAGGTCTATGGAAGCTCATCTTCCTTCCATCTCAGACCTGAGGGTAACCAGGGTTACTATCATATCAAACTGATGCTTTGTCACATTGTGTGGAAAGTGACTTTTCACTGTCCAGTAGTTTGGCAGCTACTGGAGAATAAGGACACACACACGCACATACTTTATGTGTGTGTGTTAAATAAATAACAGTTGCTGTGTAAATTGGTGTGTCTGGAGTGTGTTTCAGTGACAGAGTGTGTGACAGAGTGTGTGTGTGACAGAGTGTGTGACAGAGTGTGTGTGTGACAGAGTGTGTGACAGAGTGTGTGAGTGAGTGTGTGACAGAGTGTGTGACAGAGTGTGTGACAGAGTGTGTGAGTGAGTGTGTGACAGAGTGTGTGACAGAGTGTGTGACAGAGTGTGTGACAGAGTGTGTGTGAGGGTGTGTGTGAGGGTGTGTGTGACAGAGTGTGTGACAGAGTGTGTGACAGAGTGTGTGAGTGAGTGTGTGACAGAGTGTGTGACAGAGTGTGTGACAGAGTGTGTGTGAGGGTGTGTGTGAGGGTGTGTGTGACAGAGTGTGTGACAGAGTGTGTGACAGAGTATTTGACAGAGTGTGTGTGTGAGATGGAGATTTATGTTTCATGTCTTGGAGTTTTTTGAGAACCCTTGAAAGGAAGGATGGGAAATGTAACCTCGAAATGGGTACACACACACACGCTGCCACGCAAACACATCCGCACACACACACGCACGCACACACCCACACACACAGACACACAGCTTTGTCCCAAAGCTCTTTGTGCGTGTGACTGACTTTTCTCTGCTTGGATAACCAGCTTGGTCTCTGTCCCTCTGTCCATCCAGCCATGATGGAAGGTAATATCACCTGTCTGTCCCTCTGCCCCTCTGTCCGTCCAGCCATGACACAGGGTAATGTCACCTGTCTGTCGCTATCACCCCCTCTCCCTTTCCCCCTGTCCCCTTCCTCCATCCTCCTCCTGCCTCACCCCTCTACACTTCACCCCCTTCCCCTGTCTTCCCCTCTTCTCCCCCTTCTCCTCCTCTGGCAGGCCACACCTTACCTCTCTTCTCCTCCTCTGGCAGGCCACACCTTACCTCTCTTCTCCTCCTCTGGCAGGCCACACCTTACCTCTCTTCTCCTCCTCTTGCAGGCCACACCTTACCCCTCTTCTCCTCCTCTGGCAGGCCACACCTTACCCCTGTTCTCCTCCTCTGGTCAGCCACACCTTACCCCTCTTCTCCTCCTCTGGTCAGCCACACCTTACCCCTCTTCTCCTCCTCTGGTCTACCACACCTTACCCCTCTTCTCCTCCTCTGGTCTGCCACACATTACCTCTCTTCTCCTCCTCTGGTCTACCACACCTTACCCCTCTTCTCCTCCTCTGGTCTGCCACACATTACCTCTCTTCTCCTCCTCTGGTCAGCCACACCTTACCCCTGTTCTCCTCCTCTGGTCAGCCACACCTTACCCCTCTTCTCCTCCTCTGGTCTGCCACACCTTACCCCTGTTCTCCTCCTCTGGTCAGCCACACCTTACCCCTCTTCTCCTCTTCTGGTCTGCCACACCTTACCCCTGTTCTCCTCCTCTGGTCAGCCACACCTTACCCCTGTTCTCCTCCTCTGGTCTACCACACCTTACCCCTGTTCTCCTCCTCTGGCTAGCCACACCTTACCCCTCTTCTCCTCCTCTGGTCAGCCACACCTTACCCCTGTTCTCCTCCTCTGGTCTGCCACACCTTACCCCTCTTCTCCTCCTCTGGTCTGCCACACCTTACCCCTGTTCTCCTCCTCTGGTCAGCCACACCTTACCCCTGTTCTCCTCCTCTGGTCAGCCACACCTTACCCCTCTTCTCCTCCTCTGGTCTGCCACACCTTACCCCTGTTCTCCTCCTCTGGTCAGCCACACCTTACCCCTCTTCTCCTCCTCTGGTCAGCCACACCTTACCCCTCTTCTCCTCCTCTGGCAGGCCACACCTTACCCCTGTTCTCCTCCTCTGGCAGGCCACACCTTACCCCTGTTCTCCTCCTCTGGTCAGCCACACCTTACCCCTGTTCTCCTCCTCTGGCAGGCCACACCTTACCCCTCTTCTCCTCCTCTGGTCAGCCACACCTTACCCCTGTTCTCCTCCTCTGGCAGACCACACCTTACCCCTGTTCTCCTCCTCTGGTCAGCCACACCTTACCCCTGTTCTCCTCCTCTGGCAGGCCACACCTTACCCCTCTTCTCCTCCTCTGGCAGGCCACACCTTACCCCTGTTCTCCTCCTCTGGTCAGCCACACCTTACCCCTGTTCTCCTCCTCTGGCAGGCCACACCTTACCCCTGTTCTCCTCCTCTGGTCAGCCACACCTTACCCCTCTTCTCCTCCTCTGGTCAGCCACACCTTACCCCTGTTCTCCTCCTCTGGCTAGCCACACCTTACCCCTCTTCTCCTCCTCTGGTCAGCCACACCTTACCTCTCTTCTCCTCCTCTGGTCAGCCACACCTTACCTCTCTTCTCCTCCTCTGGTCAGCCACACCTTACCCCTCTTCTCCTCCTCTGGCAGGCCACACCTTACCCCTGTTCTCCTCCTCTGGCAGGCCACACCTTACCCCTGTTCTCCTCCTCTGGTCAGCCACACCTTACCCCTGTTCTCCTCCTCTGGTCAGCCACACCTTACCCCTGTTCTCCTCCTCTGGTCAGCCACACCTTACCCCTGTTCTCCTCCTCTGGTCAGCCACACCTTACCCCTGTTCTCCTCCTCTGGTCAGCCACACCTTACCCCTGTTCTCCTCCTCTGGTCAGCCACACCTTACCCCTCTTCTCCTCCTCTGGTCAGCCACACCTTACCCCTGTTCTCCTCCTCTGGTCAGCCACACCTTACCCCTCTTCTCCTCCTCTGGTCAGCCACACCTTACCCCTGTTCTCCTCCTCTGGTCTGCCACACCTTACCCTTTTCTCTATTCTATTCTCTCTCCATCTCTCCCCTCCTCCCTCTCCTCTCCCTTTTACATCCCCCCCTCTTCTCTCCCTCTCCCACAGTCACCAGAAAAACACACATGAATGGACTCCTGTTG
This sequence comes from Salvelinus alpinus, assembly GCF_045679555.1. Lineage (NCBI taxonomy): Eukaryota > Metazoa > Chordata > Actinopteri > Salmoniformes > Salmonidae > Salvelinus > Salvelinus alpinus. The sequence continues at coordinate 94,437,571 of NC_092089.1, forward strand.
TAGCTGATGTGTCATGTCTGGTTCTGATCAGTGTGTTATATGGGAGAGTAATTGGCTAGAACTGCTCTGCTAACATTAACCAGGTGTTTTAGCTGAGTGTGTCAGATTAGGCCTAAGGACTTTCTGACCTGTGTGTGTGTGTGTGTGTGTGTGTGTGTGTGTGTGTGTGTGTGTGTGTGTGTGTGTGTGTGTGTGTGTGTGTGTGTGTGTGTGTGTGTGTGTGTGTGTGTGTGTGTGTGTGTGTCTGTGTGTGTGTGTGTGTGTGGGTGGGTGGGTACGTCCGTGTGCACATCCGTCCATGCGTGCGTGTGAACGTTTGCGTGAGTGTTTGTGTGACTGTGTGTGTGCGTGAGTGCGTGTGTGTGTATCCCTCCAGTCCACCAATCCAATGAATTGACTAAGTGTCCCATCATAACAATAATCAAATTACTCCTGAACCAAAATTGACAGTTTTCATTAATTATAAAGGATTACTCTAATTGCTATTCAAATTTATTCATTTAGAACATACAGATTTCGCTAATGTCTCTGGGAATTTGCATATTAAATTGAGAAGGTATTCATTAGGTATGCTAATATATGCGTGGTTCCTTATTTTGTGATTGGTGGACCATATGAGGCTGGGCAGGTGAGGACAGAGTCTAGAAGGAAGTTATTAATGTGTTTGATTAAGAGGGAGAGGTATAGGCACAACACTACTGCTACTGACGCAACACTACCGCTACTGACGCAACACTAACGCTACTGACGCAACACTACTGCTACTGACGCAACACTACCGCTACTGATGCAACAGTACCGCTACTGACGCAACATTACTGCTACTGACGCAACACTACCGCTACTGACGCAACACTACCGCTACTGACGCAACATTACCGCTACTGACGCAACACTACCGCTACTGACGCAACACTACCGCTACTGACGCAACATTACCGCTACTGACGCAACACTACCGCTACTGACGCAACACTACCGCTAATGACGCAACACTACCGCTACTGACGCAACACTACCGCTACTGACGCAACATTACCGCTACTGACGCAACACTACTGCTACTGACGCAACACTACTGCTACTGACGCAACACTACCGCTTCTGACGCAACACTACCGCTACTGACGCAACACTACCGCTACTGACGCAACACTACCGCTAATGACGCAACACTACTGCTAATGACGCAACACTACCGCTACTGACGCAACATTACTGCTACTGACGCAACACTACTGCTAATGACGCAACACTACTGCTACTGACGCAACACTACCGCTAATTACGCAACACTACCGCTAATGACGCAACACTACTGCTAATGACGCAACACTACCGCTACTGACGCAACACTGCCGCTACTGACGCAACACTGCCGCTACTGACGCAACACTGCCGCTACTGACGCAACACTGCCGCTACTGACGCAACACTGCCGCTACTGACGCAACACTGCCGCTACTGACGCAACACCACTGACAGATCACTACAGCTACTGGCACAACACTACACCACCACTGACACAACACCACCGACACAACACTACTGACCCAACACACATATTATTGACGTAAAAGCGTATTAGACTTGTAGCTTGCTGGAGATAGAGATCTGAGGTGTCATTGTAACACAAATTCCTTGCATGGAGCCCAGCCTTTTCCCTGCTTCATTGCAGCAGTTCATTGACCTTCCTTTAACTGAGTAAAGTAATTAAGTGAGTTCACAGACTGTCCTCTTAAGCGATCCCACTACAGTAAAATTGCTCAGGACATTTAAGAGCTTTCAGAAAGATGAAAATGAATGAAATGTAAGAAACTGAATGGACTAAGTGTCTTTGGAACCTCCAGCCCAGGGGGAGACAGGGACTCCTTTTCCCCAGGCAGGGCTCTCCCTGGGCAGGTAGGAGAGCAGAGAATATTTAACAATGAGGCAAAACCACTAGACTTGCCACACACAGACACAGAGACACAAACACACACACACACTCAGGGACAGATGATGAATGTTTCAGTGTAGTGAGATGATGTGGCTGAATTAATCATGCCAGTTTAGATAGACATGATGGGAGCAACATTACAGACTACTCTAACAGCATCCGCCCGATGGAACAAGTGGCTTACAAATGTGTGTGTGTGTGTGTGTGTGTGCGTATGGCAGGTTGAGGGGTCACCACGGAAACAAGTCTCCTAGATGAAGTGTCAGTGATGCATGGCCGATACCTGGAGAGAGGGAGAGAGGGAGAGAGATAGATGGAGAGAGAGAGAGAGAGAAAGGAAAAGAGAGAGGGGAACGGGGGCGAGAGAGAGAGAGAGAGTGAGGGGGCGAGAGAGGGAGAAAGAGAGAGAGAGAGAGTGAGGGGGCGAGAGAGGGAGTGAGAGAGAGAGAGAGAGAGGGAGAGAGATCCGCTCTACACTCCAAGCCCTCAGCTCCATCAGTCCAGTATCAGACAGGGGGAAGTGGTTTTGTATCTCTTTATTAACCCCAGAGTAGAGCAAAGTGAGAAACACCTAGCTTGTGTCCAAAAAGGTATCATATCCCCTACTTAGTACACTACTTTTGACCAGGGCCCATAGGTCTCCGGTCGAAAGTATTGCAAATTGTAGGAAATTGGGTGCCATTTGGGATGCATATCTGATGAATTAGATTAGGAGACCGATGCTAGGCTATTGTAGTGAAGTATGACATGGCACACAGCTTAGAGAGAAGGATAGGAGGAGGACAGAGAAGGGGCAGTAGGAGAGATAAAGGGAGAAAGAGAAAGAAGGAGAGAGAGAGACAGAAAGATACATACATAGTGTAACTGATGAGGGGGATATCAGGAGGGCTGAGCTATATTCTCACCTATAGCCATTTACACCACCTGTCAACAGAAACACCAAACAGAAGAGAGAGAAAGAAAAAGTATGCAGGAGAGAGACAGTATGAGAATAGAGGAGAGAGACAGTATGAGAATAGAGGAGAGAGACAGGAAGAGAATAGAGGAGAGAGACAGGAAGATAATAGACGAGAGAGACAGGAGGAGAATAGAGGAGAGAGACAGGAAGAGAATAGAGGAGAGAGAAAATAAGGTTAGAAAGCATGATTAAGACAAAGAGACAGAGAAGAGAACGAGAAAGAGCATTTAGATTTTGTCATCAGAAAATCAAACTCACAGTTCATACATGATCAGTGGATCGGAGGATTGACCCTTTGAGGCTTCCATACTGTTGGAAATTCACTCTAAGATGGGGTGAAGTTTTCTTGTTACCTGAAGTAGTTGTAGTTGGAATAATATTTTGGGTGTGACAGGGATTACTGAAAAGTTGCGTTATTATTGCTTTGTTGCTTTTGGTTGGTTTATTTTTTTAACTGGGTGGGAGGATGATAATTGTACTAAAGTGACAAATAATCCCCATCATAATCTCATGAAAGTTTGTGATCATAAAATGTTCGCAGATATGCTGTCTGTGTTTGTAATTATTTACACCTCTTTTCAGCCGCCGGGCTCAGGGAGTGTGTGCTCGTGCGCGTGGTTGTGCACGTCTTTTTTTCACCGCCAGGCTCCAGGAGACCTGGCAGCCATTTTGCAGAAATTAATTTCCACAGTCATTTGTGTTTCTCTTGGTAATTACAAGAGAGAGAGATACATGTTTTTATTTCATGAAACCAAAAGGGAAAAATGGTTTACACCTAGTATTTTTGTGTTTCAGTTCATGTGCATTTGGAAAGTGGAGTGGGCTGCTGACTCAGAGAGGGATGTGTTTGGGGAGGACTATTTGTTGTCAATTGGACCTTCAGGACAGTCTAAATGTTCTCTAGTTTTCCTGCTAGAGAGTGACATAAGTTGTTAAGTGTCTCTGTTTCCTGAAGTCGAGCAAAGGCTTTTTTTTTTTTTTTACTTCTTGAGGTGGATGGCTCAGTGAACCTTCATTCTGAGCTTGGTTAAGGATGGCTCAGTGAACCTTCATTCTGAGCTTGGTTAAGGATGGCTGGGTGAACCTTCATTCTGAGCTTGGTTAAGGATGGCTGGGTGAACCTTCATTCTGAGCTTGGTTATGGATGGCTCAGTGAACCTTCATTCTGAGCTTGGTTAAGGATGGCTCAGTGAACCTTCATTCTGAGCTTGGTTAAGGATGGCTCAGCGAACCTTCATTCTGAGCTTGGTTAAGGATGGCTCAGTGAACCTTCATTCTGAGCTTGGTTAAGGATGGCTCAGTGAACCTTCATTCTGAGCTTGGTTAAGGATGGCTCAGTGAACCTTCATTCTGAGCTTGGTTAAGGATGGCTCAGTGAACCTTCATTCTGAGCTTGGTTAAGGATGGCTGGGTGAACCTTCATTCTGAGCTTGGTTAAGGATGGCTGGGTGAACCTTCATTCTGAGCTTGGTTATGGATGGCTCAGTGAACCTTCATTCTGAGCTTGGTTAAGGATGGCTCAGTGAACCTTCATTCTGAGCTTGGTTAAGGATGGCTCAGCGAACCTTCATTCTGAGCTTGGTTAAGGATGGCTCAGTGAACCTTCATTCTGAGCTTGGTTAAGGATGGCTCAGTGAACCTTCATTCTGAGCTTGGTTAAGGATGGCTCAGCGAACCTTCATTCTGAGCTTGGTTAAGGATGGCTCAGTGAACCTTCATTCTGAGCTTGGTTAAGGATGGCTCAGTGAACCTTCATTCTGAGCTTGGTTAAGGATGGCTCAGTGAACCTTCATTCTGAGCTTGGTTAAGGATGGCTCAGTGAACCTTCATTCTGAGCTTGGTTAAGGATGGCTGGGTGAACCTTCATTCTGAGCTTGGTTAAGGATGGCTGGGTGAACCTTCATTCTGAGCTTGGTTATGGATGGCTCAGTGAACCTTCATTCTGAGCTTGGTTAAGGATGGCTCAGTGAACCTTCATTCTGAGCTTGGTTAAGGATGGCTCAGCGAACCTTCATTCTGAGCTTGGTTAAGGATGGCTGGGTGAACCTTCTTTCTGAGCTTGGTTAAGATCATCCGCCTGACAATCATGTAATCTATGAGGTGCCAATGCTTTGATCGAGGGTGCACCCAGGAAGTTTTGTATTTGTTTTTCATTTGGAACATGGTGTTGGTGATGGTGACTTCATGTTCAGCACAGAGGCGTATCAATCTCAAACCATTTGCATTGGCATGACCAACGCTGTGTAATCCTATTACTTCATTAGCATTTTGCTTATGCCAGTTGGTGTTTCTGTGAGATATGGCAGGAGGCAGTTCCTCAAGGCAACGTCCACACCATGCAGATATCGCCCTTCTGGGGTGTAGCCCTCTCTTTCCTCCCTTAGCGACCCTTCACCCAGGAATCTGGTCTCACTGAGAACAGAGATGACGATGGTATATTGCTTCAGCTCTGCTGCGATAAGTGCAGTCCTTCGTTTCGGGCCTGTCGGCGTCATGGCTCGAGTCCAAGAGAGTCATTATGTTCCATGTTGATAGTCGTAAGGGGACATATTTCTTCTTAATTTGTTTTCAACCGCTGAAACGGAATGTCCTGATAGGTGCGGTAGCACTATCTAGGATAGTTAGAGTGGGCAATATTTGACACCTTTTCTAGGCCTTTCCCCAGCTGGGTTGAGCAGTGTGGTTCCTAAAATTGTCTTCTCAGACGTACAGGGGTCTGGAGCAGCTGCCACTCAAATCCCAGCTGCTGATGACCAATAGCCCTGTACCGCTACCCTGCAGGGGCCTGGCTAGGAGCTTCCTGATTATTCAATCTTGCCCCCGTTACCAAGCACCATGTCGCCAGGAGACTTTAATGGTGCAGGAAATCTAGGTGGAACTCGCTGAAGAGCATTAGTGGACACCTGCGTGATGAAATAATTTCAAGTGATGTGGGGGATGTGCTTGTCATCACTTCTCTGCTGTTGAAATATGGGCTCTGGTGGCAAGAATAAAATCCAAAACGACCAGCACCTCCCCACAGCTGCAGGAGGCTGCAGGAGCTCCAGTCTGTCAGAGGACCAGCACCTCCCCACAGTTGCAGGAGGCTGCAGGAGCTCTAGTCTGTCAGAGGACCAGCACCTCCCCACAGCTGCAGGAGGCTGCAGGAGCTCCAGTCCGTCAGAGGACCAGCACCTCCCCACAGCTGCAGGAGGCTGCAGGAGCTCCAGTCTGTCAGAGGACCAGCACCTCCCCACAGCTGCAGGAGGCTGCAGGAGCTCCAGTCTGTGAGAGGACCAGCACCTCCCCACAGCTGCAGGAGCTCCAGTCTGTCAGAGGACCAGCACCTCCCCACAGCTGCAGGAGGCTGCAGGAGCTCCAGTCCGTCAGAGGACCAGCACCTCCCCACAGCTGCAGGAGGCTGCAGGAGCTCTAGTCTGTCAGAGGACCAGCACCTCCCCACAGCTGCAGGAGGCTGCAGGAGCTCCAGTCTGTCAGAGAACCAGCACCTCCCCACAGCTGCAGGAGGCTGCAGGAGCTTCAGTCTGTCAGAGGACCAGCACCTTCCCACAGCTGCAGGAGGCTGCAGGAGCTCTAGTCTGTCAGAGGACCAGCACCTCCCCACAGCTGCAAGAGGCTGCAGGAGCTCCAGTCCGTCAGAGGACCAGCACCTCCCCACAGCTGCAGGAGGCTGCAGGAGCTCCAGTCCGTCAGAGGACCAGCACCTCCCCACAGCTGCAGGAGGCTGCAGGAGCTCCAGTCTGTCAGAGGACCAGCACCTCCCCACAGCTGCAGGAGGCTGCAGGAGCTCCAGTCTGTCAGAGGACCAGCACCTCCCCACAGCTGCAGGAGGCTGCAGGAGCTCCAGTCTGTCACAGGACCACCTGTCACACGTCGCCAGCACGTTGCTTTTGTCTCATGGTGAGCTCCCCTAGCCTTTGTCTTCCCAGACTTTCCCACAAAGCAGTGGGACAGTGGTTGGCTGATGCCAGGGCGTGTCCACATAATGTGGGCCTGCGCACCACACATTGGGGACCACTGCAGCTCCAAGATCCCCTTCTGAGTTAGCCTGAAGCCGCAGGAAGGTCCAGTTAACGCGTGTTGCCACAAGGAGACCTGGCAGGAGTCTTGGTGAAGAAGAGGCTGTGTACTGGCAAGGGAAGGCGTACATGCAGATCTGCTTCCAGGTTTAACACAAGGGCTAGCCATCGGCAGCAAGCTGCAGGCGAGAGGTTTGCAATCAGGCATCACATCACCCTGTGTGGTACATTTACATTTTTTGTAATATAGCAGACGCTCTTATCCAGAGTGACTTACAGGAGCGATTAGGGTTAAGTGCCTTGCTCAAGGGCACATCGACAGGTTTTTCACCAAGCTCGGGGACCTTTCAGTTACTGGCCCAACGCTCTTAACCTCTAGGCTACCTGCCTACCCACACAAACACCCACACACACACACGCACACAGACACACACACACACAGACAGAGCGCTGCTGCTCTCATTGCTATCTGATTAAATGCAGCTCTATTCAGTCAGGAACCAAAAGCAATGATGCATGAGTGTTAGACTGTTTTCTGGTCTCCTCTCTCTCCAGGTTCTTCCTCAAGTTCTTCCTGAAGTGCAACCAGAACTGTCTGAAGAACGCAGGGAACCCACGAGACATGAGACGCTTTCAGGTGGGAGAGAGAGAACCGTAAAACCTAATTTTACATAATTTCTTTAGACACAACGGTAATGCTGTTTGATGGAAGCTCTCAGGTCCTGTCTCACGTGTCCTTGTCTGTCCCCCTGTCCCCTTTTCCTCTATGTCTCCTGTGTTTCCTGTCCCTGTCTGTCCCAGGTGGTCGTATCTACCACGGTGAGTGTGGACGGTCATGTCCTCTCTGTCTCTGACAACATCTTTGTACACAACAACTCTAAACACGGTCGCCGGGCCAGGAGACTAGACCCCTCAGAAGGAACACCCTCGTACCTGGAGCATGGTAAACACTTCTGTCTCTCTTCCCTCCTCTCTCACTCTTTTCTATATGTCTCTCTCCCCCCTCTCTCACTCTTTTCTATATGTCTCTCGCCCCCCTCTCTCACTCTTTTCTATATGTCTCTCTCGCCCCCCTCTCTCACTCTTTTCTATATGTCTCTCTCTCCCCCCCTCTCACTCTTTTCTATATGTCTCTCTCGCCCCCCTCTCTCACTCTTTTCTATATGTCTCTCTCTCCCCCCCTCTCACTCTTTTCTATATGTCTCTCGCCCCCCTCTCTCACTCTTTTCTATATGTCTCTCTCTCCCCCTCTCTCACTCTTTTCTATATGTCTCTCGCCCCCCTCTCTCACTCTTTTCTATATGTCTCTCTCGCCCCCCTCTCTCACTCTTTTCTATATGTCTCTCTCCCCCCCTCTCTCACTCTTTTCTATATGTCTCTCTCGCCCCCCTCTCTCACTCTTTTCTATATGTCTCTCTCCCCCCATCTCTCATTCTTTTCTATATGTCTCTCTCCCCCCTCTCTCATTCTTTTCTATGTCTCTCTCTCCCCCCCTCTCTCACTCTTTTCTATATGTCTCTCACCCCCCTCTCTCACTCTTTTCTATATGTCTCTCTCTCCCCCTCTCTCACTCTTTTCTATATGTCTCTCTCCCCCCCTCTCTCACTCTTTTCTATATGTCTCTCTCCCCTCTCTCTCACTCTTTTCTATATGTCTCTCTCCCCCCCTCTCTCACTCTTTTCTATATGTCTCTCTCCCCCCCTCTCTCATTCTTTTCTATGTCTCTCTCCCCCCCTCTCTCACTCTTTTCTATATGTCTCTCTCCCCCCTCTCTCATTCTTTTCTATATGTCTCTCTCCCCCTCTCTCACTCTTTTCTATATGTCTCTCTCCCCCCCTCTCTCACTCTTTTCTATATGTCTCTCTCCCCCCCTCTCTCATTCTTTTCTATATGTCTCTCTCCCCCTCTCTCATTCTTTTCTATATGTCTCTCCCCCCCTCTCTCACTCTTTTCTATATGTCTCTCCCCCTCTCTCACTCTTTTCTATATGTCTCTTGCCCCCCTCTCTCACTCTTTTCTATATGTCTCTCTCCCCCTCTCTCACTCTTTTCTATATGTCTCTCTCCCCCTCTCTCACTCTTTTCTATATGTCTCTCTCCCCCTCTCTCATTCTTTTCTATGTCTCTCTCCCCCCTCTCACTCTTTTCTATATGTCTCTCTCCCCCTCTCTCACTCTTTTCTATATGTCTCTCTCCCCCTCTCTCATTCTTTTCTATATGTCTCTCTCCCCCCTCTCTCATTCTTTTCTATGTCTCTCTCCCCCCTCTCTCACTCTTTTCTATATGTCTCTCTCCCCCCCTCTCTCATTCTTTTCTATATGTCTCTCTCCCCCTCTCTCACTCTTTTCTATATGTCTCTCTCCCCCTCTCTCACTCTTTTATATATGTCTCTCTCCCCCTCTCTCATTCTTTTCTATGTCTCTCTCCCCCCCTCTCTCACTCTTTTCTATATGTCTCTCTCCCCCTCTCTCATTCTTTTCTATATGTCTCTCTCCCCCCCTCTCTCATTCTTTTCTATATGTCTCTCTCCCCCTCTCTCATTCTTTTCTATGTCTCTCTCCCCCCTCTCTCACTCTTTTCTATATGTCTCTCTCCCCCTCTCTCACTCTTTTCTATATGTCTCTCTCCCCCTCTCTCATTCTTTTCTATGTCTCTCTCCCCCCCTCTCTCACTCTTTTCTATATGTCTCTCCCCCCTCTCTCACTCTTTTCTATATGTCTCTCTCCCCCTCTCTCACTCTTTTCTATATGTCTCTCTCCCCCTCTCTCACTCTTTTCTATATGTCTCTCTCCCCCTCTCTCATTCTTTTATATGTCTCTCTCCCCCCTCTCACTCATTTCTATATGTCTCTCTCCCCCTCTCTCACTCTTTTCTATATGTCTCTCTCCCCCTCTCTCATTCTTTTCTATGTCTCTCTCCCCCCCTCTCTCACTCTTTTCTATATGTCTCTCTCCCCCCTCTCTCATTCTTTTCTATATGTCTCTCTCCCCCTCTCTCACTCTTTTCTATATGTCTCTCTCCCCCTCTCTCATTCTTTTCTATGTCTCTCTCCCCCCCTCTCTCACTCTTTTCTATATGTCTCTCTCCCCCCCTCTCTCATTCTTTTCTATATGTCTCTCTCCCCCTCTCTCATTCTTTTCTATGTCTCTCTCCCCCCCTCTCTCATTCTTTTCTATATGTCTCTCTCCCCCCCTCTCTCATTCTTTTCTATATGTCTCTCTCCCCCCCTCTCTCATTCTTTTCTATATGTCTCTCTCCCCCCCTCTCTCATTCTTTTCTATGTCTCTCTCCCCCCCTCTCTCATTCTTTTCTATGTCTCTCTCCCCCCCTCTCTCACTCTTTTCTATGTCTCTATCCCCCCCTCTCTCACTCTTTTCTATATGTCTCTCTCCCCCCCTCTCTCATTCTTTTCTATATGTCTCTCTCCCCCTCTCTCACTCTTTTCTATATGTCTCTCTCCCCCTCTCTCATTCTTTTCTATGTCTCTCTCCCCCCCTCTCTCACTCTTTTCTATATGTCTCTCTCCCCCCCTCTCTCATTCTTTTCTATATGTCTCTCTCCCCCTCTCTCATTCTTTTCTATGTCTCTCTCCCCCCCTCTCTCATTCTTTTCTATATGTCTCTCTCCCCCCCTCTCTCATTCTTTTCTATATGTCTCTCTCCCCCCTCTCTCATTCTTTTCTATATGTCTCTCTCCCCCCCTCTCTCATTCTTTTCTATGTCTCTCTCCCCCCCTCTCTCATTCTTTTCTATGTCTCTCTCCCCCCCTCTCTCACTCTTTTCTATATGTCTCTCCCCCCCTCTCTCACTCTTTTCTATATGTCTCTCTCCCCCCTCTCTCATTCTTTTCTATGTCTCTCTCCCCCCCTCTCTCACTCTTTTCTATATGTCTCTCTCCCCCCCTCTCTCATTCTTTTCTATATGTCTCTCTCCCCCTCTCTCACTCTTTTCTATATGTCTCTCTCCCCCCCTCTCTCACTCTTTTCTATATGTCTCTCTCCCCCCCTCTCTCATTCTTTTCTATATGTCTCTCTCCCCCTCTCTCACTCTTTTCTATATGTCTCTCTCCCCCTCTCTCACTCTTTTCTATATGTCTCTCTCCCCCTCTCTCATTCTTTTCTATGTCTCTCTCCCCCCTCTCTCACTCTTTTCTATATGTCTCTCTCCCCCTCTCTCACTCTTTTCTATATGTCTCTCTTCCCTCCTCTCTCACTCTTTTCTATATGTCTCTCTCTCCCCCCCTCTCACTCTTTTCTATATGTCTCTCTCCCCCTCTCTCACTCTTTTCTATATGTCTCTCTCCCCCTCTCTCATTCTTTTATATGTCTCTCTCCCCCCTCTCACTCGTTTCTATATGTCTCTCTCCCCCTCTCTCACTCTTTTCTATATGTCTCTCTCCCCCTCTCTCATTCTTTTCTATGTCTCTCTCCCCCCTCTCTCATTCTTTTCTATATGTCTCTCTCCCCCTCTCTCACTCTTTTCTATATGTCTCTCTCCCCCTCTCTCACTCTTTTATATATGTCTCTCTCCCCCTCTCTCATTCTTTTCTATGTCTCTCTCCCCCCCTCTCTCACTCTTTTCTATATGTCTCTCTCCCCCTCTCTCATTCTTTTCTATATGTCTCTCTCCCCCCCTCTCTCATTCTTTTCTATATGTCTCTCTCCCCCTCTCTCATTCTTTTCTATGTCTCTCTCCCCCCTCTCTCACTCTTTTCTATATGTCTCTCTCCCCCTCTCTCACTCTTTTCTATATGTCTCTCTCCCCCTCTCTCATTCTTTTCTATGTCTCTCTCCCCCCCTCTCTCACTCTTTTCTATATGTCTCTCCCCCCTCTCTCACTCTTTTCTATATGTCTCTCTCCCCCTCTCTCACTCTTTTCTATATGTCTCTCTCCCCCTCTCTCATTCTTTTATATGTCTCTCTCCCCCCCTCTCACTCATTTCTATATGTCTCTCTCCCCCTCTCTCACTCTTTTCTATATGTCTCTCTCCCCCTCTCTCATTCTTTTCTATGTCTCTCTCCCCCCCTCTCTCACTCTTTTCTATATGTCTCTCTCCCCCCCTCTCTCATTCTTTTCTATATGTCTCTCTCCCCCTCTCTCATTCTTTTCTATGTCTCTCTCCCCCCCTCTCTCATTCTTTTCTATATGTCTCTCTCCCCCCCTCTCTCATTCTTTTCTATATGTCTCTCTCCCCCCCTCTCTCATTCTTTTCTATATGTCTCTCTCCCCCCCTCTCTCATTCTTTTCTATGTCTCTCTCCCCCCCTCTCTCATTCTTTTCTATGTCTCTCTCCCCCCCTCTCTCACTCTTTTCTATGTCTCTCTCCCCCCCTCTCTCACTCTTTTCTATATGTCTCTCTCCCCCCTCTCTCATTCTTTTCTATATGTCTCTCTCCCCCTCTCTCACTCTTTTCTATATGTCTCTCTCCCCCTCTCTCATTCTTTTCTATGTCTCTCTCCCCCCTCTCTCACTCTTTTCTATATGTCTCTCTCCCCCCCTCTCTCATTCTTTTCTATATGTCTCTCTCCCCCTCTCTCATTCTTTTCTATGTCTCTCTCCCCCCTCTCTCATTCTTTTCTATATGTCTCTCTCCCCCCTCTCTCATTCTTTTCTATATGTCTCTCTCCCCCCCTCTCTCATTCTTTTCTATATGTCTCTCTCCCCCCCTCTCTCATTCTTTTCTATGTCTCTCTCCCCCCCTCTCTCATTCTTTTCTATGTCTCTCTCCCCCCCTCTCTCACTCTTTTCTATATGTCTCTCCCCCCCTCTCTCACTCTTTTCTATATGTCTCTCTCCCCCCTCTCTCATTCTTTTCTATGTCTCTCTCCCCCCCTCTCTCACTCTTTTCTATATGTCTCTCTCCCCCCCTCTCTCATTCTTTTCTATATGTCTCTCTCCCCCTCTCTCACTCTTTTCTATATGTCTCTCTCCCCCCCTCTCTCACTCTTTTCTATATGTCTCTCTCCCCCCCTCTCTCATTCTTTTCTATATGTCTCTCTCCCCCTCTCTCACTCTTTTCTATATGTCTCTCTCCCCCTCTCTCACTCTTTTCTATATGTCTCTCTCCCCCTCTCTCATTCTTTTCTATGTCTCTCTCCCCCCTCTCTCACTCTTTTCTATATGTCTCTCTCCCCCTCTCTCACTCTTTTCTATATGTCTCTCTTCCCTCCTCTCTCACTCTTTTCTATATGTCTCTCTCTCCCCCCCTCTCACTCTTTTCTATATGTCTCTCTCCCCCTCTCTCACTCTTTTCTATATGTCTCTCTCCCCCTCTCTCATTCTTTTATATGTCTCTCTCCCCCCCTCTCACTCGTTTCTATATGTCTCTCTCCCCCTCTCTCACTCTTTTCTATATGTCTCTCTCCCCCTCTCTCATTCTTTTCTATGTCTCTCTCCCCCCCTCTCTCACTCTTTTCTATATGTCTCTCTCCCCCCCTCTCTCATTCTTTTCTATATGTCTCTCTCCCCCTCTCTCACTCTTTTCTATATGTCTCTCTCCCCCTCTCTCATTCTTTTCTATGTCTCTCTCCCCCCCTCTCTCACTCTTTTCTATATGTCTCTCTCCCCCCCTCTCTCATTCTTTTCTATATGTCTCTCTCCCCCTCTCTCATTATTTTCTATGTCTCTCTCCCCCCCTCTCTCATTCTTTTCTATATGTCTCTCTCCCCCCTCTCTCATTCTTTTCTATATGTCTCTCTCCCCCCCTCTCTCATTCTTTTCTATATGTCTCTCTCCCCCCCTCTCTCATTCTTTTCTATGTCTCTCTCCCCCCCTCTCTCATTCTTTTCTATGTCTCTCTCCCCCCTCTCTCACTCTTTTCTATATGTCTCTCCCCCCCTCTCTCACTCTTTTCTATATGTCTCTCTCCCCCCTCTCTCATTCTTTTCTATGTCTCTCTCCCCCCTCTCTCACTCTTTTCTATATGTCTCTCTCCCCCCCTCTCTCATTCTTTTCTATATGTCTCTCTCCCCCTCTCTCACTCTTTTCTATATGTCTCTCTCCCCCCCTCTCTCACTCTTTTCTATATGTCTCTCTCCCCCCCTCTCTCATTATTTTCTATATGTCTCTCTCCCCCTCTCTCACTCTTTTCTATATGTCTCTCTCCCCCTCTCTCACTCTTTTCTATATGTCTCTCTCCCCCTCTCTCATTCTTTTCTATGTCTCTCTCCCCCCTCTCTCACTCTTTTCTATATGTCTCTCTCCCCCTCTCTCACTCTTTTCTATATGTCTCTCTTCCCTCCTCTCTCACTCTTTTCTATATGTCTCTCTCTCCCCCCCTCTCACTCTTTTCTATATGTCTCTCTCCCCCTCTCTCACTCTTTTCTATATGTCTCTCTTCCCTCCTCTCTCACTCTTTTCTATATGTCTCTCTCTCCCCCCCTCTCTCATTATTTTCTATGTCTCTCTCCCCCCTCTCTCACTCTTTTCTATATGTCTCTCTCCCCCCCTCTCTCATTCTTTTCTATATGTCTCTCTCCCCCTCTCTCACTCTTTTCTATATGTCTCTCTCCCCCTTTCTCACTCCTTTCTATATGTCTCTCTCCCCCCTCTCTCACTCTTTTCTATATGTCTCTCTCCCCTCTCTCTCACTCTTTTCTATATGTCTCTCTCCCCCCCTCTCTCATTCTTTTCTATATGTCTCTCTCCCCCTCTCTCACTCTGTTCTATATGTCTCTCTCCCTCCTCTCTCACTCTTTTCTATATGTCTCTCTCTCCCCCCTCTCACTCTTTTCTATATGTCTCTCTCCCCCTCTCTCACTCTGTTCTATATGTCTCTCTCCCCCTCTCACTCTTTTCTATATGTCTCTCTCCCCCCTCTCTCACTCTTTTCTATATGTCTCTCTTCCCTCCTCTCTCACTCTTTTCTATATGTCTCTCTCTCCCCCCCTCTCACTCTTTTCTATATGTCTCTCTCCCCATCTCTCACTCTTTTCTATATGTCTCTCTCCCCCTCTCTCACTCTTTTCTATATGTCTCTCTCCCCCTCTCTCACTCTTTTCTATATGTCTCTCTTCCCTCCTCTCTCACTCTTTTCTATATGTCTCTCTCTCCCCCCCTCTCACTCTTTTCTATATGTCTCTCTTCCCTCCTCTCTCACTCTTTTCTATATGTCTCTCTCTCCCCCCCTCTCACTCTTTTCTATATGTCTCTCTCCCCCCCTCTCACTCTTTTCTATATGTCTCTCTCCCCCTCTCTCACTCTTTTCTATATGTCTCTTGCCCCCCCTCTCTCACTCTTTTCTATGTCTCTCTCCCCCTCTCTCACTCTTTTCTATATGTCTCTCTCCCCCTCTCTCACTCTTTTCTATATGTCTCTCCCCCCCTCTCACTCTTTTCTATATGTCTCTCTCCCCCTCTCTCACTCTTTTCTATATGTCTCTCTCCCCCCTCTCTCACTCTTTTCTATATGTCTCTCTCCCCTCTCTCTCACTCTTTTCTATATGTCTCTCTCCCCCCCTCTCTCATTCTTTTCTATATGTCTCTCTCTCCTCCCCTCTCTCACTCTTTTCTATATGTCTCTCTCTCCCCCTCTCTCACTCTTTTCTATATGTCTCTCTCTCCCCCCCTCTCACTCTTTTCTATATGTCTCTCTCCCCCTCTCTCACTCTTTTCTATATGTCTCTCTCCCCCCCTCTCTCACTCTTTTCTATATGTCTCTCCCCCCTCTCACTCTTTTCTATATGTCTCTCTCCCCCCTCTCTCACTCTTTTCTATATGTCTCTCCCCCCTCTCTCACTCTTTTCTATATGTCTCTCTCTCTCTATCTTTTTTCTCCCTCCTCAACTCTATTACTACCTCTCCTCTCCCTCTTTCCACACTTTATTTCTCTCTCTTCTCATCCCCACTTCTCTCTCTCCCTTGTCTCTCTTTTATCTCTCTCCCTTCTCACTTCCTTTTCCTCTCTTCTCACCCCCTCTCCTCCCTCTCTTTTTTCCCTCTGTGATTCTTAACTCTCAGTGAGAGAACAGAGAGAGGATGAGATGATGAGAGCAGCAGTGAATCCTGTATTCCCCCAGTGGCTGGCTCTTGTTAGAACTGCCATAGTGTCTTATGAGGACCATGTGTCAAAGCAGGACTGTGGTTCTTATGAGGCCCCAGGAAGCTTAAAGACAACGCTGAGCTTATTTCCTATGAGACCTGGTTTGGTTTATCCTCTAGCCTCTATCTCTCTCTCTCTCGCTCTCTCTCTCTCTCCGCCCAAAGATTTCCCCAGGTTAACACACATATACATACTGTGTCCTCAGAAAGTATTTAGACCCCTTGACTTTTTCCAATTTTTTTTAGGTTGCAGCCTTATTCTAAAATGGATTACATAGTTTTTTCCCCCTCATCAATCTACACACAATACTCCATAATGACATAGAAAAAACAGTTTTTTAGACATTTTAGCAAAAAAATAAACAAAATAAAACAGAAATATGACATTTACATAATTATTCAGACTCTTTACTCTGTACTTCCTTCAAGCACCTTTGGCAGCGATTACAGCCTCGTTTCTTCTTGGGTATGACGCTACAAGCTTGGCACACCTGTATTTGGGGAGTTTGGGGAGTTTCTCCCGTTCCCTTCCCCAGATCTGTGCCTCGACACAATCCTGTCTCGGAGATCTAAGGACAATTTCTTCGACCTCATGGCTTGTTTTTTGCTCTCTTGGGACCTAATACAGACAGGTGTGTGCCTTTGCAAATCATGTCCAATCAATTTCATTTACCAAAGGTGGACTCCAATGTAGTTGTAGAAACGATGATCAATGGAAACAGGACGCACCTGAACTCAATTTCAAGTCTCATAGCAAAGGGTCTGAGTACTTATGTAAATCAGGTATTTCTGTTTTTATTTAGTTTCAATTTGCAAAAAAAATCGAAAAATCTGTTTTCACAATGAGCAACGAACACAACAGATGGCAGAGAGGAGGACCCCAAATATGAACCCTATCACATGGATTCATGTTTCACCATATGGTTGACATACACACACACACACACACACACACACACACACACACACACACACACACACACACACACACACACACACACACACACACACACACCTTCATTGTCTATGAAAAGTATTGCAGGATGAAGAGGAGGCGAGATGAAGAGGGTGAGAGGCAGATGAAGGAGGGGGGAGAGAGGAGGGTGAAGAAAGAGCGGAGAGAGAGAGACAGCAGAGAGACGAGGAATAGTCATTCTGTAGTAAAGTGGATTACCCTGCTTTCTAGAATGACATCATGTCTGACAAGCTGAGGCTCTGTAAAGTAGAGGAAATTAAGCCTTTATTTATTTTTAATTCCACTGCTGTTCTTTTCTCCAATCTGATCCAGTAATGTAAAGCCTGTAATCATAAGATCCAGGGATCAGTATTACTCCTCACAGCAGACCTGCTTATGAATTGGAGAATTTAGTTGTTCTCTTCATACAATCAGAAAGGAGAAACTGTACTGTACCTTGTATTCCTGATTCTGCGTTAAAACTACATTTCGGATCTCTCTCTCCCCCCTCCCCTACACACTCCCTCCCTCCCTCCCCCTATTCCCCTCACAGCCACCCCCTGTATCAAGGCGATCAGCCCCAGTGAGGGCTGGACTACAGGCGGGGCCACAGTCATTATCATAGGAGAAAACTTCTTTGATGGACTCCAGGTCATATTTGGTACCATGCTAGTCTGGAGTGAGGTCAGTAGCACATTTATCAGTGTGTGTGTGTGTGTGTGTGTGTGTGTGTGTGTGTGTGTGTGTGTGTGTGTGTGTGTGTGTGTGTGTGTGTGTGTGTGTGTGTGTGTGTGTGTGTGTGTGTGTGTGTGCGTGCGTGCGTGCGTGCGTGCGTGCGTGCGTGCGTGCGTGCGTGCGTGCGTGCGTGCGTGCGTGCGTGCGTGCGTGCGTGCGTGCGTGCGTGCGTGCGTGCGTTTGTGTATGACTGTGTGTGTGACTGTGTGTAACCGACAGAGAATCAAACAAAAAACAGTGAGTCCGTGGTGCTCAAGACTGCCTTAGCCCTCTGAGCTAAAGCCAAGGCAATCTGGATGTTTTCTGTGCATTTATAAACTACATCCTACCTTACATGTCAACTGGACAATGTCTATGGCTCTTGTAAATCTTTTTACGTCTATTTCTTTCACTTTGATATAGAACATGTTATGGGGTCTGTAATGACAAGCGAAGTACATATGTAACAAGAAAAACTTTTTTGTCCTCTGTCCCCCTCTGTAGCTGATCACAGCCCACGCCATCCGGGTGCAGACTCCCCCCAGACACATCCCCGGGGTCGTAGAGGTCACGCTGTCATACAAGTCGAAACAGTTCTGCAAGGGCACACCTGGATGCTACATATACACAGGTAAATACACCTTCATTTAACACACCTGGATTCTACATATACACAGGTAAATACACCTTCATTTAACACACCTGGATGCTACATATACACAGGTAAATACACCTTCATTTAACACACCTGGATGCTACATATACACAGGTAAATACACCTTCATTTAACACACCTGGATTCTACATATACACAGGTAAATACACCTTCATTTAACACACCTGGATTCTACATATACACAGGTAAATACACCTTCATTTAACACACCTGGATGCTACATATACACAGGTAAATACACCTTCATTTAACACACCTGGATGCTACATATACACAGGTAAATACACCTTCATTTAACACGCCTGGATGCTACATATACACAGGTAAAAACAGAGAGAGAGGGGAGGGGGGAGAGAGGAGCGTGGAGAGGAGTGGGGAGAGAGGGGATTGGGGAGAGTGGAGAGGAGTGGGGAGAGAGGGCAGAGAGGGGATTGGGGAGAGTGGAGAGGAGTGGGGAGAGGAGAGGGGGAGGAGAGGAGCGGAGGGTAGAAAGGACTAGGGGATTACCATGGTCAGCCATCTTGGTCTCCTGGGTTGTGGTTGGCTCCAGTCTGGGTCCAGTTGCCAGTGGTAATCATAGAGAACTGGCATGGTGTGGTTTGGCTGCTGGCAAAATAAATGGCACGGAGACATACAAACACTTCCACACACACACATATACGCAAATGCAGAAATCACACACACACACACACACACACACACACACACACACACACACACACACACACACACACACACACACACACACACACACACACACACACACACACACACACACACACACACACACAGAGAGAGAGACTGGGGACAGCTGGTATCACTAATCAACTTGTGTTGGGGAGAGGAAACGAGCAGACCTAATTAAGTCAACACACACCCATACTGCTGCCACTACTGGAATACACACACACACACACACACTCTCACACTCACACTCACACACTCACACACTCACACACTCACACACACACACACACACACACACACACACACACACACACACACTCACACACTCACACACACACACAGACTCACACACACACACACACACACACACACACACACACACACACACACACACACACACACACACACTCACACACACACACACACACACACACACACACACACACACACACACACACACACACACACACACACACACACACACACACACACACACACACACACACACACACACACTCACACACACACACACACACACACACAGGGCAAAGTGGCTAGAGGAAAGGAAACTGTGTGTATTTACACATCCCTATTCACATGTAAAGCTGTTTGTATGGCATATTCTGGACATCCTGCTTTTCTCTCTCTTATACAAGTTCATTTCCATGTATCACCATTCATCAAAAAGGCTTCCTTCCTCCAGGCAGAGTTGTAATCCTGTAATCCTGTCTGTTAGGGGCTGTAAAGAGCTGTGAGGTGCTGGCAGGCTTCTGGCTGTAGATTGGGTTTGTGTCCCAAATGGCACCCTATTCCCTATATAGTGCACTAGTTTTGACCAGAGCCCTACGGGTCCTGATTAAAGGTAGTCCTCCAAATAGGTAATAGGATGCCATTTGGGACTCATTTTGGAGGCGCATGATGACGAACATCTCTTCTCGCTCAGAAGTGAATCCTCTCCACTTCAGAATGCAGCCCCCACCGCTTAGCAACCTCTTAGCAACCGCTTATCACTACTGATATTAAAAGACCCTGCTGCTGGAGCATATAAAAAAGGGAATAAAATGTTATTGGTCGCATGCACATATTTTGCAGATATTATCGCAGGCGCAGCGAGCTGCTTGTTTTTCTAGCTCCAACAGTGCAATAATACCTAACAATACAAAACAGTAAACACAAATCCCCAAAATATTAAAAGAAAGAAATTACGAAATATCAGAACAAGTAATGTCAGAGTTCGGAATATAAATATATATCCACTGAGTGTACAAAACATTAGGAACACCTGCTCTTTCCGTGCCATAGACTGACCAGGTGAATCCAGGTGACAGCTACAATCCCTTATTGATGTCACCTGTTAAATCCACTTCAATCAGTGTAGATGAAGGGGAGGAGCCAGGTTAAAGAAGGATGTTTTAACCTTGAGACAATTGAGACATGGATTGTGTATGTGTGCAATTCAGATGGTGAATGGGCAAGACACAATATTTAAGTGCCTATGAACAGGTATGGTAGGAGGTGCTATGAACAGGTATGGTAGGAGGTGCTATGAACAGGTATGGTAGGAGGTGCTATGAACAGGTATGATAGGAGGTGCTATGAACAGGTATGGTAGGAGGTGCTATGAACACGTATGGCAGGAGGTGCTATGAACAGGTATGGTAGGAGGTGCTATGAACAGGTATGGCAGGAGGTGCTATGAACAGGTATGGTAGGAGGTGCTATGAACAGGTATGGTAGGAGGTGCTATGAACAGGTATGGCAGGAGGTGCTATGAACAGGTATGGTAGGAGGTGCTATGAACAGGTATGGTAGGAGGTGCTATGAACAGGTATGGTAGGAGGTGCTATGAACAGGTATGGTAGGAGGTGCTATGAACAGGTATGGTAGGAGGTGCTATGAACAGGTATGGTAGGAGGTGCTATGAACAGGTATGGTAGGAGGTGCTATGAACAGGTATGGCAGGAGGTGCTATGAACAGGTATGGTAGGAGGTGCTATGAACAGGTATGGTAGGAGGTGCTATGAACAGGTATGGCAGGAGGTGCTATGAACAGGTATGGTAGGAGGTGCTATGAACAGGTATGGTAGGAGGTGCTATGAACAGGTATGGCAGGAGGTGCTATGAACAGGTATGGTAGGAGGTGCTATGAACAGGTATGGTAGGAGGTGCTATGAACAGGTATGGCAGGAGGTGCTATGAACAGGTATGGTAGGAGGTGCTATGAACAGGTATGGTAGGAGGTGCTATGAACAGGTATGGCAGGAGGTGCTATGAACAGGTATGGTAGGAGGTGCTATGAACAGGTATGGTAGGAGGTGCTATGAACAGGTATGGTAGGAGGTGCTATGAACAGGTATGGTAGGAGGTGCTATGAACAGGTATGGTAGGAGGTGCTATGAACAGGTATGGTAGGAGGTGCTATGAACAGGTATGGTAGGAGGTGCTATGAACAGGTATGGTAGGAGGTGCTATGAACAGGTATGGTAGGAGGTGCTATGAACAGGTATGGTAGGAGGTGCTATGAACAGGTATGGTAGGAGGTGCTATGAACCAGTATGGTAGGAGGTGCTATGAACAGGTATGGTAGGAGGTGCTATGAACAGGTATGGTAGGAGGTGCTATGAACAGGTATGGTAGGAGGTGCTATGAACAGGTATGGCAGGAGGTGCTATGAACAGGTATGGTAGGAGGTGCTATGAACAGGTATGGTAGGAGGTGCTATGAACAGGTATGGCAGGAGGTGCTATGAACAGGTATGGTAGGAGGTGCTATGAACAGGTATGGTAGGAGGTGCTATGAACAGGTATGGCAGGAGGTGCTATGAACAGGTATGGTAGGAGGTGCTATGAACAGGTATGGTAGGAGGTGCTATGAACAGGTATGGTAGGAGGTGCTATGAACAGGTATGGTAGGAGGTGCTATGAACAGGTATGGTAGGAGGTGCTATGAACAGGTATGGCAGGAGGTGCTATGAACAGGTATGGTAGGAGGTGCTATGAACAGGTATGGTAGGAGGTGCTATGAACAGGTATGGCAGGAGGTGCTATGAACAGGTATGGTAGGAGGTGCTATGAACAGGTATGGTAGGAGGTGCTATGAACAGGTATGGTAGGAGGTGCTATGAACAGGTATGGTAGGAGGTGCTATGAACAGGTATGGTAGGAGGTGCTATGAACAGGTATGGTAGGAGGTGCTATGAACAGGTATGGTAGGAGGTGCTATGAACAGGTATGGTAGGAGGTGCTATGAACAGGTATGGTAGGAGGTGCTATGAACAGGTATGGTAGGAGGTGCTATGAACAGGTATGGTAGGAGGTGCTATGAACAGGTATGGTAGGAGGTGCTATGAACAGGTATGGTAGGAGGTGCTATGAACAGGTATGGTAGGAGGTGCTATGAACCAGTATGGTAGGAGGTGCTATGAACAGGTATGGTAGGAGGTGCTATGAACAGGTATGGTAGGAGGTGCTATGAACAGGTATGGTAGGAGGTGGTAGGCGCAACAGTATGAGTGTGTCAACAACTGCAATGCTGCTGGGTTTTTCATGCTTAACAGTTTCCTGTGTGTATCAACAATGGTCCACCACCCAAAGGACATCCAGCCAACTTGACACAACTGTGGGAAGCATTGGAGTCAACATGGGCCAGCATCCCTGTGGAACACTTTCAACACCTTGTAGAGTCCATGTCCTGCTGAGTTGAGGCTGTTCTGAGGGCAAAAGCAGGCGGAACAACTCAACATTAAGAAGGTGTTCCTAATGTCTGAGGCTGCATAATAATTTACTCTGTCGTCACAGAAAATGATCACAGTGGCATGCCATTCATTTTCTAATAAAATCTGAGTACTGGGGTATTGTCCAGACAAAGATTTTTAGTGTAGCAATATTAAGTTGTATGAAATTAAATCAGATGTGAAAAATAGGCTATGCAAAAATGTGGGCACCCTTGTCATTCTGTTGATTTGAATACCTGTAACTACTTAGCACTGATTAATTGGAACACACAATTGGTTTGGTGATCTCATTAAGCCTTGAACTTCATAGACAAGTGCATCCAATCATGAGAAAAGGTATTTAAGGTGGCCAATTGCAAGTTGTTGTTCTCTTTGACTCTCCTCTGAAGAGTGGCAACATGGGTGCCTGGAAACAACTCTCAAATGACCTGAAAACAAAGATTGTTCAACATTATGGTTTAGAGGAAGGCTACAAAAAGCTATCGCAGAGATTTAAGCTGTCAGTGTCCACTGTGAGGAACATAGTGAGGAAATGGAAGACCACAGGCACAGTTCTTGTTAAGGCTAAAAGTGGCAGGCCAAGTAAAATATCGGAGAGGCAAAGGCGAAGGATGGTGAGAACGGTCAAAAACAGCCCACAGACCACCTCCAAAGACCTACAACATCATCTTGCTGCAGATGGTGTCACTGTGCATCGTTCAACAATCCAGCGCACTTTGCACAAGGAGAAGCTGTATGGGAGAGTGATGCGGAAGAAGCCTTTTCTGCACATACGCTACAAACAGAGTCGCTTGAGGTATGTAAACGCACATTTGGACAAGCCAGCTTCATTTTGGAATAAGGTGCTGTGGACTGATGAAACAAAGATTGAGTTATTTGGTCATAACAAGGGACGTTATGCATGGCGGCAAAAGAACACAGCGTTCCAAGAAAAACACTTGCTACCCACAGTCAAATTTGGTGGGGGTTCCATCATGCTTTGGGGCTGTGTGGCCAGTGCCGGTACTGGGAATCTTGTTAAAGTTGAGGGTCACATGGATTCCACTCAATATCAGCAGATTCTTGGGAATAATGTTGAAGAATCAGTCACAAAGTTGAAGTTACGCCGGCGCTGGATATTTCAACAAGACAACGACCCAAAACACTGCTCAAAATCTACCCAGGCATTTATGCAGAGGAACAAGTACAATGTTCTGGAATGGCCATCCCAGTCCCCAGACCTGAATATCATTGAGAATCTGTGGGATGATTTGAAGCGGGCTGTCCATGCTCGGCAACCATCAAACCTAACTGAACTGGAGATGTTTTGTAAGGAGGAATGGTCCAAAATAACTTCATCCAGAATCCAGACACTCATTAGAGGCTATGGGAAGTGTCTAGAGGCTGTTATTTTAGCAAAAGGAGGCTCTACTAACTATTGATGTGATTTTTCTATTGGGGTGCCTAAATTTATGCACCTGTCTAATTTTGTTTTGATGCATATTGCACATTTTCTGTTAATCCAATAAACCTAATTTCACGACTGAAATATTACTGTGTCCATCAGTTATTTGATAGATCAAAATGAAATTGCTGATCCAAACACCCAATTATTTATAAATGGAAATCATGGAAATTGTCAGGGGTGCCCAAACTTTTTCATATGACTGTATGTATACATATACAGTTGAAATCGGAAGTTTACATACACCTTAGCCAAATACATTTAAACTCAGTTTTTCACAATTCCTGACATTTAATCCAAGTAAAAATTCGCTGTCTTAGGTCAGTTAGGATCCCCACTTTATTTTAAGAATGTGAAATGTCAGAATAATAGTAGAGAGAATTATTTATTTCAGCTTTTATTTCTTTCATCACATTCCCAGTGGGTCAGAAGTTTACATACACTCAATTAGTATTTGGTAACATTGCCTTTAAATTGTTTAACTTGAGTCAAACATTTCAGGTAGCCTTCCACACGCTTCCCACAGTAGGTTGGGTGAATTTTGGCCCATTCCTCCTGACAGAGCTGCTGTAACTGAGTCAGGTTTGTAGGCCTCCTTGCTCGCACATGCTTTTTCAGTTCTGCCCACAAATTCTCTATAGGATTGAGGTCAGGGCTTTGTGATGGCCACTCCAGTACCTTGAATTTGTTGTCCTTAAGCCATTTTGCCACAACTTTATGCTTGGGTTCATTGTCCATTTGGAAGAAGCTTTTACTTCCTGACTGATGTCTTGAGATGTTGCTTCAATATATCCACATAATTTCCCCTCCCTGATGATCCCATTTATTTTGTGAAGTGCACCAGTCCCTCGTGCAGCAAAGCACCCCCACAACATGATGCTGCCACCCCCGTGCTTCAAGGTTGGGATGGTGTTCTTCGGCTTGCAAGCGTCCCCCTTTTTCCTCCAAACATGATGATGGTCATTATGGCCAAACAGTTCTATTTTTGTTTCATCAGACCAGAGGACATTTCTCCAAAAAGTACGATCTTTGTCCCCATGTGCAGTTGCAAACTGTAGTCTGGCTTTTTTATGGCGGTTTTGGAGCAGTTGCTTCTTCCTTGCTGAGTGGCCTTTCAGGTTATGTTGATTTAGGACTCGTTTTACTGTGGATATTGATACTTTTGTACCTGTTTCCTCCTGCATCTTCACAGGGTCTTTTGCTGTTGTTCTGGGATTGATTTGCACTTTTCGCACCAAAGTACGTTCATCTCTAGGAGACAGAACGTGTCTCCTTCCTGAGTGGTATGACAGCTGCGTGGTCCCATAGTGTTTATACGTGCGTACTGTTTTTTGTACAGATGAAGGGGGTACCTTCAGGCATTTGGAAATTGCTCCCAAGGATGAATCAGACTTAGCTGATTCCTTTTGATTTTCCCATGATGTCAAGCAAAGAGGCACTGAGTTTGTAGGTAGGCCTTGAAATACATCCACAGGTACACCTCCAATTGACTCAAATGATGTCAATTAGCCTATCAGAAGCTTCTAAAGCCACGACATCATTTTGGGGGATTTTCCAAGCTGTTTAAAGGCACAGTCAACTTAGTGTATGTAAACTTCTGACCCACTGGAATTGTGATACAGTGAATTATAAGTGAAATAATCCGTCTGTAAACAATTGTTGGAAAAATTACTTGTGTCATGCACAAAGTAGATGTCCTAACCGACTTGCCAAAACTATAGTTTGTAACAAGAAATTTGTGGAGTGGTTGAAAAACAAGTTTTAATGACTCCAACCTAAGTGTATTTAAACTTCCGACTTCAATTGTATATACAGTACCAGTCAAAAGTTGACACCCCTACTCATTCCAGGCTTTTTCTTTTTGAAATTATTTTCCACAGTAGAATAATAGTGAAGACATCAAAACTATGAAATAACACATATGCAATCATGTAGTAACCAAAAAACTATTAAACAAATCAAAATATATTTATATTTGCGATTCCTCAAAGTAGCCATCCTTTGCCTTGATGACAGCTTTGCACACTCTTGGCATTATCTCAACCAGATTCACCTGTAATGCTTTTCCAACAGTCTTGAAGGAGTTCCCACACATTTGTTGGCTGCTTTTCCTTCACTCTGCAATCCAACTCATCCCAAATCATCCCAATTGGGTTGAGTTCGGGTATTTGTGGCAGCCAGGACATTGGTAAAAGTTATTTTGTGTAATTTCTTTCCTTCTTAATGCATTGGAGCCTATCAGTTGTGTTGTGACAAGGTATTTGTTTTTAAGCGTTATTTAAATAGGCAAGGTAGTTCAGAACAAATTCGTATTCACAATGACAGCCTAGGAACAGTGGGTTAACTGCCTGGTTCAGCGGCAGAAGGACAGATTTTTACCTTGTCAGTTCGGGGACTCGATCTAGCAACCTTTGGTTACTGGCCAAATGCTCTAACCACTAGGCTACCTGCCTCCCCAGGTAGGGGTGGTATACAGAAGATAGCCCTATTTGGTAAAATACCAAGTCCATATTATGGCAAGAACAGCTCTAATAAGCATCGAGAAACAACAGTCCATCGTTACTTTAAGACATGAAGGTCAGTCAATCCACAACTTTTGACTGGTACTTTATATGTATATATTGGTGTGTATAGACAGAATGGACACTATGTCAATTGAAATAGTGTGTACAGTAGTTATATAGAATGAACCTTGACTAGAATACAGTATATTCATACGAAGTGGGTAAAACAGTATATCAACATAATTTCAGTGACCTGTGTTCAATGACTATGTACATAGGGCAGCAGTCTCTAAGGTGCAAGGTAGAGTAACAGTTCCCCGGCTAGTAACAGTGACTAAGTTCAGGGCAGGGTACTGGGCGGAGGCCAGCTAGTGGTGACTATTTAACAGTGGCCTGGAGATAGAGGCTGTTTATCAGTATCTCAGTCCCAGCTTTGATGCGGTTACAGATGGTGCAATTGCCGTACCAGGCGGTGATACAGCCTGACAGGATGCTCTCATTGGTGCATCTGTAGAGGTCTGTGAGGGACTTAGGGGCCAAGCTGAATTTCTTCAGCCTCCTGAGGTTGACGACGCTGTTGTGCCTTCTTCACCACACTGTCTGTGTGAAGGGACCATTTCAGGTTGTCTGTGATGTGCACGCCAAGGAACTTGAAGCTTTTCACCTTCTCCACTGTAGCCTGTCAATGCAGATGGGAATGTGCCCTCTCTGCTGTCTTCTGAAGTTCACGATCAGCTCCTTAATTTTGTTGATGTTGAAGGAGAGATTATTTTCCTGGCACAACTCCGCCAGGGCCCTCACCTCCTCCCTATAGGCCGTCTCGTTGTTGTTAATCAAGCCTACCACTGTTGTGTCGTCTGCATACTTGATGATTGAATTGGAGACGTGCATTGCCCCTCAGTAATGGGTGAACAGGGAGTCCAGGAGGGAGCTGAGCACTCACCCTTGTGGGGCCCCCGTGTTAAGGGTCAGCGTGGCGCAGGTGTTGTTGCCTACCTTCACTAACCTGGGGTCGGCCCATCAGGATGTTCAGGATCCAGTTGCACAAAGAGGGATTCAGACCCAGGGCCCCGATCTTAGTGATGAGCTTGGAGGGCACTATGATGTTGAATGTTGAGCTGTAGTCAATGAACAGCATTCTTACATAGGTATTCCTCTTGTCCAGATGGGGTAGTGTGCAGTGCCATGGCGATAACGTCATCCGTGATCTGTTGGAGCGGTATGCAAATTGTAGTGGGTCTAGGGTGTCAAGTAAGGTGGAGGTGATAGGATCCTTAACTAGCCTCTCAAAGCACTTCATGATGACTGAAGTGAGTGCTACGGGGCGATAGTCATTTAGCTCAGTTACCTTCACTTTCTAGGGTACAAGAACAATGGTGGACATGTTGAAGCAAGTGGGGACTACAGACTGGGATAGGGAGAGATTGAATATGTCCATAAACACTCCAGGAAGCTAGTCTGCGCATGCTCTGAGGACGTGGCTTGGGATGGCCTCTGGCTCACCAGCCTTGCAAGGGTTAACACGTTTAAATGTCTTACTCACGTCTGCCACGGAGAACGAGAACTCACAGGCCTTGTGAGTGACGGTGGTCTGTGTTTTCCTCAAAGCAGGGACACGCACATTTACACACACATACATACAAAAACCAATACTCTCTCTCTCTCCTCCCTCCTCTCTCTCCTCTCTCTCTCTCTCTCTCTCTCTGACATTAAGTGTAGTATTTCTGGGCTCAGTACTGATTAGGTATGTGTGAAGCATCAGTCAGTAGTCAGCAGTCCGCAGTCATCAGTCAGCAGGGCTGGGGATGCTGTTAGGACAGGACAGGGACAGGAGAAGACTAAAATACAGCAACAGAATATTAACAAGCTGAAAGACTATGTGTGTCCCAAATGGCTCCCTATTCCCTATTCCCTATTTCCTATGTAAAGTCCATAGGACCTGGTCAAAAGTAGTGCACTACATGTGCCATTTAACTGCCATTCTCTCAAAGTTCTATCTGACTAGTATTCCACAGAGGGGTGGAGAGAGCAAGACGTTGTTTGTCATTTTTATATCAGGCAGACTGTGAAATGAAAGGACTTCAATCTGTACCTGTATTACTGGCATTAGTATCAATGTCTAGCATATAGTAGATGGACCTTAGAACCTTAGAAGCACACACACACAAATACACACACACACAATCTCTTTGTCTCTGTCTCTCTCTCTCTCTCTCTCTCTCTCTCTCTCTCTCTGTCAATTCAATTTCAATTTAAGGGCTTTATTGGCATGAGAAACATATGTTTACGTTGCCAAAACAAGTGAAGTAGAGTATAAACAACAGTGAAATAAACAGTAAAAAGGTACTGTAAACATTGCACCCTCAAAAGTTCCAAAATAATAAATTCATTACAAATGTCATATTATGTGCAAATAGTTCAAGTACAAAATGGAAAATAAATAAAATTAAATATGGATTGTATTTACAATGGTGTTTTTTCTTCACTGGTTGCCCTTTTCTTGTGGCAACAGGTCACACATATTGATGCTGTGATGGTACACTGTGGTATTTCACCCAATAGATATGGGAGTTTATCAAAATTGGGTTTGTTTTCAAATTATTTGTGGATCTTTGTAATCTGAGGGAAATATGTCTCTCTAATATGGTCATACATTGGGCAGGAGGTTAGGAAGTGCAGCTCAGTTTCCACCTCATTTTGTGGGCAGTGTCCACATAGCCTGTCTTCTCTTGAGAGCCAGGTCTGCCTACGGCAACCTTTCTCAATAGCAAGACTATGCTCACTGAGTCTGTACGTAGTCAAAGCTTTCCTTAAATTTGGGTCAGTCACAGTGGTCAGGTATTCTGCCACTGTGTACTCTCTGTTTAGGGATAAATAACATTCTAGATTGCTCTGTTTTTTTGTTAATTCTTTCCAATGTGTCAAATAATTACAATACCAGTCAAAAGTTTGGACACACCTACTCATTCAAGGGTTTGTCTTTATTTGGACTATTTTATATATTGTAGAATAATAGTGAAGACTTCAAAACTATGAAATAACCCATATAGAATCACAAGCAAAAAAGTTTTTAAAATAGGAAGGCTATTTCCACCGGTCTAATGACCATTGCTCGGGTTTCATGGCCCAAGCAAGTCTCTTCTTATTATTGGTGTCCTTTAGTAGTGGTTTCTTTGCAGTAATTCGACCACGAAGGCCTGATTCAACCGTCTCCTCTGAACAGTTGATGTTGAGATGTGTCTGTTACTTGAACTCTGTGAAGCATTTATTTGGGCTTAAATCTGAGGTGCAGTTAACTCTAATGAACTTATCCTCTGCAGCAGAGGTAACTCTGGGTCTTCCTTTCCTGTGGTGGTCCTCATGAGAGCCAGTTTCATCATAGCGCTTGATGGTTTTTGCGACTGCACTTGTTCTTGAAATGTTCCGTATTGACTGACCTTTTTGTCTTAAAGTAGTGATGGACTGTCATTTCTCTTTACTTATTTGAACTGTTCCTGCCATAATATGGACTTGGTATTTTACCAAATAGGGCTATATTCTGTATATTCCATATGTATTATTTCATAGTTTTGATGTCTTCACTATTTTCTACAATGTCGAAAATAGTAAAAAATAAAGACCTTGAATAAGTAAGTGTGTCCAAACTCTTGACTGGTACTGTATCTTTGTGTTTTCTCATGATTTGGTTGGGTCTAATTGTGTTGTTGTCCTGGGGCTTTGTGGAGTCTGTTTGTGTTTGTGAAGAGAGCCCCAGGACCAGCTTGCTTAGGGGACTCTTCTCCAGGTTCATCTCTCTGTAGATTGATGGCTTTGTAATGGGAGTTTTGTGAATCGCTTCCTTTTAGGTGGTTGTAGAACTTAACGTCTCTTTTATGGATTTTGATAATTAGCGTGTATCGGCCGTATTCTGCTCTGCATGCATTATTTGGTGTTTGATGTTGTACACAGAGGATGCTTTTGCAGAATTCTGCATGCAGAGTCTCAATTTGGTGTTTGTCACATTTTGTGAATTATTGGTTGGTGAGCGGACCCCAGACCTCACAACTGTAAAGAGTTCTATAACTGATTCAAGTATTTTTAGGCAGATCCTAATTGGTATGTCGAGAGAAGAAAAAAAAAATTGGCACAAAAGGCCCTTGCCTGACAACTGGACCTTTTTTGGAACACCATTATTTTTGTCTTACTGAGATTTACTGTCAGGGCCCAGGTCTGACAGAATCTGTGCAGAAGATCTAGGTGCTGCTGTAGGGCCTCCTTGATTGTGGGCAGAAGCACCAGATCATCAGCAAACAGTAGACATTTTACTTCGGATTCTATATGGTGAGGCCTGGTGTTGCAGACTCTTCTAGTGTGGGGCTTAACCTGCATCCCTGTCTCACCCCACGGCCCTGTGGAAAGAAATGTGTGTGTTTTTTTTCCAATTTTAACCGCACACTTGTTTGTGTACATGGATTTTATAATGTAATTTGTTTTCCCCCAACACCACTTTCTATCAATTTGTATAGCAAACCCTCATGCCAAATTGAGTCAGAAGCTTTTTGAAATCAACAAAGCATGAGAAGACTTTGCCTTTGTTTTGGTTTGTTTGTTTGTCAATTAGGGTGTGCAGGGTGAATACGTGGTCTGTTGTATGGCAATTTGGTAAAAAGCCAATTTGACATTTGCTCAGTACATTGTTTTCACTGAGGAAATGTACCAGTCTGCTGTTAATGATAATGCAGAGGATTTTACCAGGTTGCTGTTGATGCATATCCCACAGTTGTTATCGGGGTCAAATTTGTCTCCACTTTCGTGGATTGGGGTGATCAGTCCTTGGTTCCAAATATTGGGGAAGATGCCAGAGCTAAAGATGATGTTAAAGAGTTTAAATGTAGCTAATTGGAATTTGTGGTCTGTGTATTCTATCATTTCATTGAGGATACCATCAACCCCACAGGCCTTTTTGGGTTGGAGGGTTTGTGTTTTGTCCTGTAGTTTATTCAATGTAATTGGAGAATCCAGTGGGTTCTGGTAGTCTTTAATAGTAGATTATTTTTGATCATGTATATGTTTTTGCTGTTTGTTCTTTGTTATACAGCCCAAAAGATTGGAGTAGTGGTTTACCCATACATCTCCGTTTTGGATAGATAACTCTTCCTGTTGTTGTTTGTTTAGTGTTTTCCAATTGTCCCAGAAGTGGTCTGTGTCTCTCTCTCGCTCTCTCTCTCTCGGTCTCTCTCTCTCGCACTCTCTATCTCACATAAACACACACACACACACCAACACACACACACACCAATACAATAACAGTAGAGTGCAGTAGCGAGGATGTCTATTACTCTGTCTAATTCAGTCCTTTATTGAGCTGCTTTTGATTAAAACTCTGGTAGAGGTGGGGAGCATGTACATGCCTCTTTCTCACACACACTCAGTTTACTCTCAGATACAGTATCTACAGCCAGTCACATTTCCTTTACAACCTCCATATTAAGGGGATATTCAAATTAGACGTAGGGTTTAAGCCCTCTCTCCTCCTTCCTGCGAAATGGAATGGTAGGAAGGAATTGGAATGTACAGATGGTGGAACGCCTCATTCTAATCTACCCTAAAGATCAGTATTTGATTTATGTTGATTATAGGATTTTTCATTTTGCGCTTTTATGATGGGCCTAGTAATTTTACTGTAATCTTAAATCCTAGATTAGTTGAACTTTTGGTATTATCATAGTGAAATGTCATATTTACGTACATTAATTGGTAAAATTCTCAAATACAATAGGCAGGCTTTCCTGTATAAAAAACAAGTGATATTTTATGGGTCTGAATTTCCTGCTGTACATTTTTTTATCCTCTTGACAAGTGATGTGTAATTTAGCCTGTCTGATCCTCCCAAGAAACACCAGCACCAGTTCATGGAGTAATTGATCAAAATTAGATGAGGGAGGGAGGGAGGGAGGGAGGGAGGGAGGGAGGGAGGGAGGGAGGGAGGGAGGGAGGGAGAATGCCTTATGAAGGCATTGAGAGAGGGACAGAGAGAGACAGAGGGAGAGAGGGGGGAAAATAAAGAATGAAGCATAAATAATAAGCATGGGAAAACCAAGCAGGACAGAATGAGAGTGGAGGGGAGGGGGGGTCAATCACAGACTGAGAGAGCGAAAGAGAGAGGGGGGGTCAATCACAGAGAGAGAGAGACAGAGAGCGAGAGAGAGAGAGAGAGAGAAGGGGTGAGATTATCAGAGGTGAAGGAACAAATGTTTTTACAGGAGGTTAAGTGTTCTTGTTCGTGATTCATACTACAAGGAGATAGATTACTGGCTGTCTGACCTCTCATCCATCCTCCTCCTCATACCCTCCTCCCCTCATTCCCTCATCCTCCCATCCTCCTCTTCCCCTTCTCCTCCCATCATCCTCCTCCTATCCTCCTATCCTTCCCCCCTTCCTCTTCCATCCCTCCTCCTCCCATTCATCCTCCCCTCTTCTTCCCCTTCCTCTTCCTCCTACCAATCTCCTTCCCTCCTCCAGCTCTCCTCCATCCCTCCCTAACTCATATACATCTCCTACCCTCTAGTCCTGTGGATGGTGGTGTGACTTTATGAAACTCCCATGAATATTGATCCTGATGATGGAGCTGATCGAGGTGATTGGGAGGTCAATCCCTACAGTTGCTGATTATAAAGTTCATGATGTATTAATGTAGGTATGTTTTACTGGTTCGGATTTGGTAGTTTTGTGATGTGATTTATTTATGATTCACTTTAATTCTATCTTGCGCTCCCTCTCTCTTGCTCTTTTTCACACACACACACACACGCGCACACACCACACCGGCGGTCACAGTAATTAGGCTTCTCCAAGCTCTGATGCTGCTGATGGTCATTAGTAGCTTACCAAACCTGCTAACTGCCTGGTACTCAGCACTCTATTGTCCCTCTAATCACTCTGACATCAATGCAAATGTATTTCGAAAATCGAATCAAACACTTTATCTAATCATGAGAGCCCATGAGCTCCTGTTGCGTAACATTTATATAGGCTAAGCAATTGCGTGAGAAAACAGAGTGATGGCCTCTATTAACTTTCCTAATATTAAGCACATTGCTTCTCTTTACAACAGGAGTACCTGGCTGGCATAAAAATGAACCACGTGAAAAGCGTCCTCCGTTCGCTTTTTAAGTGAATAGATGACATGTATTTTTCCGCTGCCCCTGTTTCCAGACAGGTGCATGATAATGATCCATTCTAAATCTAATCAAATTTCACGCATATATTATTTAGTATATGTGTCACGTGTGCTCCCTCTCCGGTCTCTAGGTCAACAGTCTGCTCGTTATGGCGCACACCTGTCACCATCGTTACACACACCTGCGCATCATCAGACTCTCCTGGACTCCATCACCTCCCTGATTACCTGCCCTATATATGTCACTCCCTTTGGTTCCTTCCCCAGGCGTCATTGTTTCTGTTTCAGTGTCATGTCTGTGCGTTGTTCGTGTTTTCTTGTTTGGTATTATGTTACGTTTATTTATTAAAGCATTCACTCCCTGAACTTGCTTCCCGACTCTCAGGGCACACGTTACAATATGTAAAGACAAGATTAAATCAAGAATAGTCTGATGGGTGACAATATTAACCTATCACTTGTGAATAATACATTATCACTTGTGAATGATGCCCAGTTAAAGGCAAACAGTGAATTATTTATTTTTGTGACTTTTTCTAATCATAGTGGCACACCTCATGTAGCCTAGCCCATAGGCCTATATGTTTTGATAAGGTTTGCATCACAACTAAAGTGGCCAAATAACTTCTTCAAATAAAGCACAGTAAACCACTTTACAACGGGTATAGAGCCTAACTGTGTGCATTGCTGCTGCACTTATAATGTGAAGAAATAGCCCGTCAATGTGAAGGTAAATGTTCTCATCTGTTGCATCAGGTTCATTGCTTAAACAGTTGTTTTGTTGCTAGTGGTTGTATTAATCTGGGATCTAGCGCATCCCACACTGTCCCAGACTGTGTTTGGAATATTTATTTATCGCACAGAATATAATAGGTCAACTTTTGTACTATGGGGGATAGTAGATTGACATAGGCTAGTGCTTTTGCTGTTCGGTAGGCCTACTCATGTTGTTGAATGACGAAAAGTAAATGTGGACAGTTCATCCAATATCTTAAATATGCACCTTGGAATTGGATAAGGATGCGCGCAGTTGCGTCCCCAATGTGTCTGTCTTCTCTTGTAGCCTTTCACGGAGAGCCATGTGAGTGAGGCGCGTTTCGGCACGCAACCGGGAGAAGGGAATTATAATTATTATACTCAGCCCAAGGGCACAACAGCCACTGGCCGCAAAAGGCATGGATTTATTTAGGGGCCATTACAGTCACACAAAGGGGATGCAGCCGGGAAATTCGAGGCATTAAGTGCTTGTCAAATTGTGAATGAGAGACTGATGGAGTGTGTACAGCCTGCACACAAAAAACAAAGCAGAGCTCATGCCTTACATACAACTTTTTTCAAATCATCATTCGAGTGGCATCATGCAGCTTTAGAATGTGTTAAAAATCCAAACATACAGCCCAACATTTGTATCACAAGTAAAGTTGCATAAATAACTTGAAATTAAGCATATAGGAGGACCTGTTTCTTTGTTAACCGTTCAACACAGAATAGCCGTATGTGCGCACTCCTTCAAATCGTTTGGAAATAACATCCTTTCTATTTTCTTCAGCTGTGTTCAATTGTATTCTTCATACTATAAAATCATATAAAATAGTGCCACGTAATTCTAAGCAAATCTTGTCTGCTAAATAAAACTAGTGTAGCCCACAGCCATATGGCATAGCCAGATCAGGGCCAAACATTTACATTTTACATTGAGTCATTTAGCAGACGCTCTTATCCAGAGCGACTTACAGTTAGGGCATTCATTTTAAGATTGCTAGATGAGACAACCACATATCACAGTCATATGAAGTACATGTTTCTTCAATAACGCAGCTATCAGTAGAGTCAGAGCTAGAAGGGGGGGGTCAAGTGCAAGTGCTGGTTAACTGTTATTTTTTTATATATCATTTTTGGGGGGTGGGGGGGGGTCGTAGTGAGGAGGAGGATTATTTAAGATACTGAGGTAGGGTTTCAGATGTTTTCGGAAGATGGGTAGGGACTCTGCTGTCCTAGCTTCAGGGGGAAGATGGTTCCACCATTGGCGTGCCAGGACAGAGAAGAGCTTGGACTGGGCTGAACGGGAGCTGCCCTCCCGTAGGGGTGGGAGGGTCAAGAGACATGAGGTGGCAGAACGGGTTGGTTCCTCTTGCTGTTCCATAGGTAAGCACCGTAGTCTTGTAGTGGATGCGAGCTTCAACTGGAAGCCAGTGGAGTGTGCGAAGGAGCGAGGTGACATGAGAGAACTTGGGAAATTTTAAAACCAGGCAGGCTGCTGCTTTGTGGATAAGTTGCAGGTGTTTGATGGTACAACCAGGGAGCCCAGCCAACAGCGAGTTGCAGTAGTCCAGACAGGAGAGGACAAGTGCCTGGATTAGGACCTGCGCCGCTTCCTGTGTGAGGCAGGGTCGTACTCTACAGATGTTGTAGAGCATGAACCTGGAGGATCGGGTCACTGCATTGATGTTTGCAAAGAACGACAGGGTGTTGTCTAGGGTCACGCCAAGAGTCTTTGCACTCTGGGAGGGCAACACTGTGGAGTTGTCAACCGTGATGGAGAGGTCTTTGAGCGGGCAGGCCTTCGCTGGGAGATAGAGCAGTTCCATCTTGTCGAGGTTGAGCTTGAGGTGGTGGGCCAACATCCAAGTTGAGATATACTGTATGCCAGGCACGCAGAGATGCTTGTCACTACCTGTGTGTCAGAAGGGGGGAAGGAGAAAAGTAGTTGTGTGTCATCCGCATAGGAATGAGAGACCATGTGAAGATACGATGGAGCCGAGTGAGAGGGCCTAGAACCAAGCCCTGGGAGACAATAGTAGTGAGAGTATGTGGTGCAGACAAAGATCCTCTCCACGTCACCTGGTAGGAGCGGCCTGCCAGGTAGGATGCAATTCAAGTGTGTGCATATCCTGAGACCAGCCCAGCCCTGAAAGGGTGGAGAGGAGGAAAGAGGTCAGGGCATAGGGTAGTTCTGTGTGAGTGAGACCAGTGGAATCAATAGGCTGAGTGAATGAGTAGCAGACGTCGTCAACCAAAGTGGTTGACAAAGTAGTCCGCAGAGAGGGTGGAGGGT
The DNA here is from genome assembly GCF_045679555.1 of Salvelinus alpinus. Lineage (NCBI taxonomy): Eukaryota > Metazoa > Chordata > Actinopteri > Salmoniformes > Salmonidae > Salvelinus > Salvelinus alpinus. The sequence continues at coordinate 94,474,450 of NC_092089.1, forward strand.
GAGGGAGGGGAAGGGGGTGGAGGATTAAGGAGGGAGGAGAAGGTGGAAAAGAGTTTCCTATGATTAGAGGCAGAAGCTTGACATCTAGAGTGATAGAAAGTGGCTTTAGCAGCAGATACAGAGAAGGTAGAGAAGAGGGAGTGAAAGGATGATAGATTCTCCAGGTGTTTAGTTTTCATCCAATTTTGCTCAGTTGCCCGCAGCCCTGTTCTGTAAGCTCGGAATGAGTCACGGCCGGGAGGAAAGGGGACAGTCCGAGTCATAGACATTTAACATTTACATTTAAGTCATTTAGCAGACGCTCTTATCCAGAGCGACTTACAAATTGGAAAGTTCATACATATTCATCCTGGTCCCCCCGTGGGGAATGAACCCACAACCCTGGCGTTGCAAGCGCCATGCTCTACCAACTGAGCCACACGGGACCGTGGGATGTCTCATAGGATGCATAAAGGGAGGAGAGTAGGGTCGAAGAGGCAGAATCAGGAGACAGGAGGGAGAAGAATTTAGCAGAAGAGAGAGATGATAGGATGGAAGAGGAGAGAGTAGTGGGAGAGAGAGAGCGAAGATTGCGATGGCTCATGACCATCTGGGTAGGGGCTGGGTGGTTAGGGTTGGGATTAATGGGAAACAGAAAAGGAAACAAAGTAATGATCAGAGACCTGGGGGGGGGGTGTTGCAGTGAGATTAGCAGGCGAGCAGCCTCTTGTAAAGATGAGGTCAAGAAAGGGTGAGGTCAAAAGAGGCAAGGAGGGAAAAGAGCGAGTTGGAAAGAAATGAATCGAATGCAGACGTCGGGAGGTTGAAGTTGCCAGGTGCGAAGAGCAAAGAGCGGTGAGCCATCATCAGGAAATTAGCTTATCAAGGTGTCAAGCTCATTGAGGAACTCTCCAAGGGCACCTGGTGGACGATAGATTACAACAATGTTAAGCTTGAGTGGACAAGTGACAGTGACAGCATGGAGTTAAATTGAGATGGACAGGTGAGAGAGGGAGAAAAGAGAAAATCTTCATTTAGGAGAAATGAGTAAACCTGTGCCATCACGTGACAACCAGATGATCTGGGACTATGAGAGAAAACATAGTCAGATGAAGAAAGAGGAGCTGGAGTAGCAATGTTCTCTGGGCTGATCCATGTCTCCGTCAGGGACAACAAGTCAAGGCACTAAAGATGAACTCTGCGTTCTTGACCACAGATCGGCAGTTCCAAAGACACCACTTAAAGTAGATGGCCCAAGCTAGCAAAACGAAAGTACTAGAACAGATAAAGACAAAAAATATATACTTATCACTCCTGGAGATATCAGGAGTCCTCTAACTATAGAATGAACATAAGGACAACTCAGATTATTGTTCATGTTCACCCACTGCTGCGTGGCCAAACACGACTCCAACACCATCATTAAGTTTGCTGATGACACAACAGTGCTAGGTCTAACCACCGACAACGATGAGACGGCCTATAGGGAGGAAGTCAAAGAACTGGCAATGTGGTGCCAGGGCAACAACCTCTCCCTCAATGTGAGCAAGACAAAGGAGCTGATCGTGGACTACAGGAAAAGGCGTGCCGAACAGGCCCCCGTTAACATCAACGGGGCTGTAGTGTAGTGGGTCGAGAGTTTCAAGTTCTTTGGTGTTCACATCACCAACGAACTATCATGGTCCAAACATACCAAGAAAGTCGTGAAGAGGGCACGACAAAACCTTTTCCCCCTCAGGAGACCGAAAAGATTTGGCGTAGGTCCCCAGATCCTCAAAAGTTTCTACAGCTGCACCATCGAGAGCATCCTGACCGGTTGCATCACCGCCTGGTATGGCAACTGCTCGGTATCTGACCGTATGGCGCTACAGAGCGTAGTGCGAATGGCCCAGTACATCACTGGGGCAAAGCTTCCTGCCATCCAGGACCTATCTAATAGGCAGTGTCAGAGGAAAGCCCAGAAAATTGTCAGACTCCAGTCACCCAAGTTATAGACTGTTTTCTCTGCTATGGCATGGCAAGCGGTACCGGAGCGCCAAGTCTAGGACCAAAAGGCTCCTCAACAGCTTCTACCCCCAAGCCTGCTGCTGAACAATTAATAAAAATCGCGACCGGACAATTTGTACACTGCTGCTACTCGCTGTTTGTTGGTTACCTATGTATAGTCACTTCGCCCCCACCTACATGAACAGAGTACCTCAACTAGCCTGTACCCCTGCACACTGACTCGGTACCGGTGCCCCCTGTATATAACCTCGTTATTGTTATTCTTATTGTGTTACTTTTTATTATTACTTTTTATCTTAGCCTACTTGGTAAATATTTTCTTCTTCTTGAACTGCACTGTTGGTTAAGGTCTTGTAAGTGAGCATTTCACGGTAAGGTCTACACTTGTTGTGTTCGGCGCATGTGGCAAATAAAGTTTGATTTGATGCTATTATGTTCTTTGGAAATATATAAATATTTTCTTCATATCATGTTTCTTCAGACCTGTCGAAAATAAACAATGGATTTATTGTGATGGTGTAGGAAAATGCCGTCGGGGGTACGCCAAATAAAAATGTGATTCACATTTTTTTCTCCACATTTTCTAACAGTGATTTAGTAAGGCCCGCATCCATAGAGACACGTACCAGCTCTACTGGTAGTACTGCTACTACCAGCGGTACTACACCTGCACATGTCGACGACACAATTTATTCTGCTTCCACAAGCACATCCAATGCTAGCATCAGTAATTCTACATGTGTTGTTAGCCCAGCTAGCATGGACACTGCCAGTTGTGAATCTGATGCAGCCGAAGAGCTACTGCCCCCTTACCCGGGGAAGCACCGAACAACAGACAGGGACGTTGGACCATCGAAGAGGTGTAAATATGATGAGAACTACATTGATTTGGGGTTCACTTATTTTGGGAGTAGTGCCTTTCCTCAGCCACCGTGTGTTATATGTGCAAAAGTACTATCTCACAATTCAATGAAACCTTCACTCTTGCGCAGACATTTAGAAACAAAACATGACGATTTCAAAAATAAGCCACACAAGTTTTTTGAGCGAGAATTAAGACGATTTTCAAGTAGTAAGACATGTATAATATCAACAGATACCATTAATAAGAAGGGACTAGAAGTGACTTATATGGTGAGCTACCAAGTGGCTAGAACAGGCAAGCCCCATCTATTGTGGAGGACTTATTAATTCTTCCTGCTGCCGCGGATATGGCTGGGACAATACCAGGGGAAAAGGCCAAAGAATCTATACAGACAATGCCTTCATCAAACAACACTGTTTCACGACGCATCAGTGACATGGCAGGAGATGTTGTGAAACAATTACTGCTTTGCATACATGCCAGTGAATTCTATGCATTACAGCTGGATGAGTCAACAGACGTGGCGGGCTTGGCACAGCTCCTGGTATATGTCTGTTACGTTTATGGGGGGTCAATTTAGGAAGATCCTCTTCTGCAAAGCTCTGGAAACCAGGACAAGAGGAGAGGATATTTTTTAAGTACTGGACAGCTTTGTAACATCAAATTAACTTTGCTGGTAAAGATGTGTTGGTATCTCTAGTGATGGTGCAAAAGCCATGACAGGGAGACATAGTGGAGTGGTAACGCTCGTGCAAGCAGTTGCTCCCAACGCTACTTGGGTGCACTACAGCATCCACCGAGAGGCTTTTTCTGCCAAGCGAATGCCTGACAGCTTGAAAGACGTTTTGGACACTATAGTGAGAATGGACAAGGCCCCCGAACTCTCATGTATTTTCTGCACTGTGCAATGATATGGGTAGCGACCATGTAACGCCTTTACAACATACAGAAGTGTGCTGGTTATCAAGGGGAAAAATATCGACACGTTTTTTAATTGAGAGATGAGCTTAAAGTTTTCTTTACTGACTATAATTTTCCCTTGTCTGACCGCTTGCATGATGACGAGTTTCTCACACGACTGGCCTATCTGGGTGATGTTTTTTCTCACCTGAATGACCTGAATCTAGGATTACAGGGACTCTCTGCAACTATATTCAATGTGTGGGACAAAATTGAGGCTATGATTAAGAAGTTGGAGCTCTTCTCTGTCTGCATTAACAAGGACAACACACGGGTCTTTCCATCATTGTATGATTTTTTGTGTGCAAATGAACTCAAGTTTATGGACAATGTCAAATGTGATATAGCGAAGCACCTGAGTGAGTTGGGTGCATAATTACGCAGGTACTTTCCCGAAACGGATGACACAAACAACTGGATTCGTTATCACTTTCATGCCTCCAGTCCACTTAACGATATCTGAACAAGAGAGCCTCATCGAAATTGCAACCAGCGGTTCTGTGACAATTTAATTTAATCAGAAGTCACTGCCAGATTTGTGGATAGGGCTGGGCTCAGAGTATCCTGCCTTGGAAAATTGGCTGTTAAGACACTGATGCCCTTTGCAACCACGTACCTATGTGAGAGTGGATTCTCTGCCCTCACTAGCATGAAAACCAAATACAGACACAGACTGTGTGAGGAAAATGATTTAAGACTGAGACTCTCTCCAATACAACCCAACATTGCAGAGTTATGTGCATCCTTTCAAGTACACCCTTCTCATTAACATGTGGTGAGTTATTCACAATTTTCTATGAACAAATAAGGTTTTATATGTAAGATGGTTAAATAAAGAGCACAATTATTGATTATTTTTATATTAGTATTTGTGCCCTGGTCCTATAAGAGCTCTTTGTCACTTCCCACGAGCCGGGTTGTGACAAAAACTCACACTCATTCTTATGTTTAATAAATGTATCGTATAGTGTGTGTGTGTGGCAGGCTTACAATGATGGCAAAAAACAACATTTGAGAGTGCGCTGACCCTGGTGCTAGAGGGGGTACAGCTGGAGGTTGAATGTTTGAAGGGGTACGAGACTATAAAAAGTTTGGGAACCACTGGTGTAGGCTATATTGCATGGATTTATTATATATATGTTTTATGTAGATGTTCCAAAGGTCTGCATCAATGGCTGATAGGCTGTGCTTGGAAGACAGGAGATGCTAAATGTGTTTATGTTAATTAACGGTCAATTACCGTGAGACCGGCAGTTATTTGCTTGACAATCACTAGTTGACGACATTTCATGACCTCCACAGCCCTACGCAGGACTAATCCAGGTCTGAATCATACTTAAGGCTTAAAGGGGTCAGAGAAGACAAAATTATGTCAACTGTTATTCCTCTGTAATAATTGAAGATGTGATCTTCTCATTGTTTTGGCTTTGTTCATACCAGCTGCCTGTACTGGCATTTCACTGTCTGACATAATCTCTTTCTCATCTCCCTCTTTTCTCAATCTCTACAGTCTCCCATTTGCCGTGGTCAACCTCTCCCTTCACTTATTTTTCCTTCTCTCTGTCCAAATCATTGTATTAAATGGAAACAGCAAAAAGAGAGGGAGAAGGGGAGGGAAAGAAAGAAAGAAAGAGAGGGAGAGAAAGAGAGAATGATAGAGATTATCCACACTTCATTGTACATCTGTGGTGTGTGTTTTCTGTCTGGGGGTCTATCATAAAGAGGCTGGCAGGCCTACAGTAGCAGGACCACAGTTTGTCCAGTGGCCTGCTTGTTTCTGGGGGCCAGTGGGTCAAGCTGTCTCCTCAGATGGGAGACGAGCTGTGCTTACACCCCCAGGAAACACCCTGGCTGGGGCCTACGGGGCCAACAGACGGCAAACAGAGAGAGACACACTCACAGAGACTGTTCACACACACACTTCATAAGGTTTTCTTCTCTGAGGACAGTCAACTGTTGGTCTGTTCTGTTTCTCCTGCGGCTGCTTTTATCGGTGGGTTTTCTACTGTATGAGAGTTTCCTCTGGCTAGAGAATAGAGGAATATAGAATAGAGGAATAGAGAATAGAAGAATAGAGAGTAGAAGAATAGAGGAATATAGAATAGAGGAATAGAGAATAGAAGAATAGAGAATATAGGAATAGAGAGTAGAAGAATAGAGGAATATAGAATAGAGGAATAGAGAATAGAAGAATAGAGAATATAGGAATAGAGAGTAGAAGAATAGAGGAATATAGAATAGAGGAATAGAGAATTGAGAATTGAGGAATAGAGTGGGAGAGAGAGACTGCAGGGGATGGGAAAGAGAAAGTGGAAGAACGGGAAAGTGGGAGAAAGGTTCAGAGGGATAATTCCAGTCTTGGTCTGCTCTGTTCATACTCTTATGTTTAAATATTCATGTTAAAGCTTGGCTTATTCAATTACCATCACTATGAGTTCTGTCCCTGTTCTCAGAGTGATATTACTATCTCTCTCTCTATCTCTCTATCTCTCTCTCTCTCTCTCTCTCTCTCTCTCTCTCTCTCTCTCTCTCTCTCTCTCTCTCTCTCTCTCTCTCTCTCTCTCTCTCTCTCTCTCTCTCTCTCACTCTCTCTCTCTCTATCGCTGTCTCTCTCTCTCTCGCTGTCTCTCTCTTTCTCTCGCTGTCTCTCTCTCTCTCTCGCTGTCTCTCTCTCTCTGTCTCTCTCCCTCTCTCTCTCTCTGTCTCTCTCTCTCTCTCTCTCTCTTGCTCTCTCTCTCTCTCTCCCTCTTCCTCTCTCCGCAGCGTTGAATGAGCCCACTATAGATTACGGCTTCCAGAGGTTACAGAAAGTCATCCCCAGACATCCAGGAGACCAGGAGAGACTACCCAAGGTCAGCACACACACACATACACACATTCACACCCATACACACACACCCATACACACACGCACATACACACACACACACACACACACACACACACACACACATACATACATACACACACACGCACAAAGAAAGGAAGGAAGAGGAGCGGGAGGAGAGGGGGAGAGAAAGAGTAGGGAAGTAGAGGGGGAGGAGGTGAAGGGGGAGGGGAGGTATACAGGTGTCCATCATAGTTCAGTCAGTCAGCTGAGGAGTCAGTGGATCGAAGAACTGCCCAGCTGAGTGTTCTTACTGAAGCTTGATTGGTCGTCCAGCACTGAAAGACAGCAGGGGAGGGGAGAGAGAACAGGTGTAGGAGGTTAAGAGAGAAATCACCTCGCCCTCACTCTGGGTCATGTCTGGTGTTGAGGTCTGTGGAACAAATCAGCACTCCTACTGAGATGCTTGATACGTATGGCCCCTAATCTTTAGACTAACAACCCCCTGTATCTCCTCCCCTCCCTATCCCTCCCCCTCTCCCTCCCCTCCAGAGGTAACTCTGTGTCTTATTTCCCTGTGGCGGTCCTCATGACAGCCAGTTTCATCATAGCACTTGATGGGTTGTACGACTGCACTTGAAAAAACTTTCAAAGTTCTTGAAATGTTTTGTATTGACTGACCATCATGTCTAAAGTAATGATGGACTGTCATTTCTCTTTGCTTATTTGAGTTGTTCTTGCCATAATATGGACTTGATCTTTTACCAAATAGGGCTATCTTCTGTATACCACCCATACCTTGTCACAACACAACTGATTGGCTCAAATTCATTAAGAAGGAAAGAAATTCCACAAATGAACTTTTAACAAGGCACGTCTGTTAACTGAAATGCGTTCCAGGTGACTACCTCATGAAGCTGGTTGAGAGAATGCCAAGAGTGTGCAAAGCTGTCATCAAGGCAATTTTTTGTTTTTGTTTTTTGTCTAACACTTTTTTGGTTACTACATGATTCCATATGTGTTATTTCAGTTTTGATGTCTTCTACAATGTAGAATATCCCTCGAATGAGTAGGTGTGTCCAAACTATTGACTGCTACTGTAAGCAGATACATTAGTAGCAGGCAGGTCTGGTTGTTCCTTTCACCTCTATTGAGTTTTATTGAGCTAAGAACAATGTGTTGTTGACCACACTTCTCTTAACAACTGGATCCAATCCTTACAGAAAAGCAAGATCTTTGTTTCAAATGGTACCCTATTCCCTATATAGTGCACTACTTTAGACAATAGTCCTATTGATCAAAAGTAGTGCACTAAATAGGGAATAGGGTTTCATTTGGAAGTAGACACAGTGTTAACTTGTTTCCTGTATTCTCTGAATCAGGCCTCACTCCATCTTATCATTCCTAAAAAGGGATGTGTCTTATATGAATCTTCCCTCCTTAGATTCTGTCTGGCTCGTGGTTAGGTTCCGTCTGGTTTGTCAAGGTTCCGTCTGGTTTGTCAAGTTTCCGTCTGGTTTGTCAAGGTTCCGTCTGGTTTGTCAAGGTTCCGTCTGGTGTGGCTAATGATTCCGTTGACCGCCAGACGAGAGCAGACCAGAGGTCTGGATCAGGTTCCCTTCCTGTTTACATCAGGCCCTCACAGCTTTTACAGGAAGAGTCCCTGCGCGCACAAACACACACACACACACACACACACACACACACACACACACACACACACACACACACACACACACACACACACACACACACACACACACACACACACACACACACACACACACACACACACACACACACAGAGACAAACACACACACACACACAGTCCAGGAAATGTTTCATGGTAAGCGGTACTATCTATAGACACAGAGCAGCTAACAACATTTCTGTGATTATCTTTAGAGTGACTCTGGACCCCAGTCCTCATAATCACTTTACTAACTCAACAGACCCCAGGACTAACCAGACAGACAGAACAGGGGATGAGAAGAAATCAAGAGAGGGAGGGATGGAGGGAGGAAGAGAGAGAGAGAAAGAGACATAGAGACAGAGGAGATAGAGACAGAGAGCAAAAGAGATGGATACGGGAAGGCATACGTAGGGGATAAACAGACTGAGATGAAGAGATGGAATGAGGGAGAGGTGCTCTCCTCCTTACAGCTCACAGTGGGGGTTCTGTCTGTGCCCTAATACTCTTCCCTCATTTCCCCTCCTCCTTCTCTCCTCCCTCCATCTAGTCATCCCTGGGAGGCATGGGGCGTCAAGGAAAAGAAGGGAACGGGAGGAGAGAGAGAGCATACATACTAAAGATCCACTTACCTTGCCTGGGACCCCATGTCTCTCAATCACCTAGAGCGGACTGATGAGATAGGGCCCCTCTCTCGATCGCCCTCTTTCCCTGTCCCCCCACCCCTCTCTCTTTTCCCCCAACCATACATACATGTATCTCATTCTCTCTCCCTCTCTCTCCTTCCCCCGCTCCCCCTCTCTTTTGTATAGATCTGGTAATGGGAGTGTAAGACAGAAGCAGAACTCCCATTATTGAGTGAATTTAGCACCTTGGACAGCGCTTCACAATCTTTATTGCTTTGCTGACCCTCCTGGCATGTCCTGTGAGCGTGTGTGCGTGCGTGCGTGCGTGCGTGCGTGCGTGCGTGTGCGTGTGTGTGTGTGGTGTGTGTCGGGGTGAGAGCACACACATGCTCCTGGCTTGTTCACAGCGAAACACACACTTGACACAGACTGGGGGAGAAAACAGTGTGTGTGTGTGTGTGTGTGTGTGTGTGTGTGTGTGTGTGTGTGTGTGTGTGTGTGTGTGTGTGTGTGTGTGTGTGTGTGTGTGTGTGTGTGTGTGTGTGTGTGTGTGTGTGTGTGTGTGTGTGTGTGTGTGTGTGTGTGAGAGAGAGAGAGGGATACACTCAGGGGGAGAGCAATTTTCAGTTTGTCGCTCCCCCAGCACATTTCCTGGCCCCGGCACATTCATTTTTAAAAAGGGTTTTACAAGGCTCATAATGTCTACATCACACACACTCACAAACACACACACACACACATACACACACACACACACACACACACACACACATACACTGTTTGTGTGTATTGATTTAGATGACAAGGGTTGATAGGATAATCACAGGGCAGAGATTAGGGTACTACAGATTACAGACTATTACAGGTATATAGAGAGGCTGTCATAGACAGGCTGTGTAGTGTCATAGGCAGGCTGTGTAGTGCCTGCTGTGTAGTGTCATAGGTAAGCTGTGTAGTGTCATAGGCAGGCTGTGCTGTGTAGTGTCATAGGCAGGCTGTGCTGTGTAGTGTCATAGGCAGGCTGTGCTGTGTAGTGTCATAGGCAGGCTGTGCTGTGTAGTGTCATAGGCAGGCTGTGCTGTGTAGTGTCATAGGAAGGCTGCGTTGCGTTGTAGGCAGGCTGTGTAGTGTCATAGGCAGGCTGTGCTGTGTAGTGTCATAGGAAGGCTGCGTAGTGTTGTAGGCAGGTTGTGTAGTGTCATAGGTAGGCTGTGTAGTGTCATAGGTAGGTTGTGTAGTGTTAGTGTGTCAGCTAGTGATATAGTGTGTTAAATGAATTGATGGATGATCCTTCATAGAGGTTAGGGTGAGGGAAGATGTAGACAGGATTGCTTGTTGATGGTTGAATGATGGAGAGAAAGACTCATGTTTTATTCAGAGGTAGGATCTCTTTCTTTCTCTCTCTCTCTCTTGCCTCTCCTCTCCCTCTTTATTTCCATCCCTCAATCCTGCATTCATAGCACAACGTGTAATAAAATGGAGTAAAGCTCTGTGAAGATTTCCGTATTCACCCCCTCATTCTCCCTTCCTCCACAGGAAGTCATTCTAAAGAGAGCGGCAGACTTGGTAGAAGCGCTCTACGGGATGCCACACAATAACCAGGTGAGACACACACACAATAACCAGGTGAGACACACACAATAACCAGGTGAGATACACGCACACAATAACCAGGTGAGACACACACACACACACACACACACACACACACACACACACACACACACACACACACACACACACACACAATAACCAGGTGAGACACACACACAATAACCAGGTGAGACACACACACAATAACCAGGTGAGACACACACACAATAACCAGGTGAGACACACACACACACAATAACCAGGTGAGACACACACACACACACACACACACAATAACCAGGTGAGACACACGCAATAACCAGGTGAGACACACACACAATAACCAGGTGAGACACACACAATAACCAGGTGAGACACACACACACACACAATAACCAGGTGAGACACACACACACACACAATAACCAGGTGAGACACACACACACACACACACAATAACCAGGTGAGACACACACACACACACACACACACACACACACACACACAATAGCCAGGTGAGACACACACACAATAACCAGGTGAGACACTCACACAATAACCAGGTAAGACACACACACAATAACCAGGTGAGACACACACACACACACAATAACCAGGTGAGACACACACAATAACCAGGTGAGACACACACACACACACACAATAACCAGGTGAGACACACACACAATAACCAGGTGAGACACACACAATAACCAGGTGAGACACACACACACACACAATAACCAAGTGAGAGACACACACACACACACACACACACAAAATGTTCCCACACATGCAAAAACACAGATCCCCATCCCTCACCCTGACAGTGGGAAGAGTGGAGATGGAGAAGGAAAGGTATGGGCGAAGTGAGGAGGAGGACAGAAAACATTTGATGAATCTATTAACCATGTTTTACCTCTCCCTCCTCTTGGTAATATTTTTTGTATGTATTTTAATGTAACCTTTATTTAACTATGCAAGTCAATTAAGAACAAATTCTAATTTACAATGTTGGCCTACCAGAAGGCCTCCCGTTGGGACGGAGGTTGGGATTAAAGATATAGAACAAAACACACACAACAACAAGAGAGACACCACAACACTACATAAAGAGAGACCTAAGACAACACCACAACACTACATAAAGAGAGACCCAAGACAACACCACAACACTACATAAGAGACCTAAGACAACACCACAACACTACATAAAGAGAGACCTAAGACAACACCACAACACAACATAAAGAGAGACCTAAGACAACACCACAACACTACATAAAGAGAGACCTAAGACAACACCACAACACAACATAAAGAGAGACCTAAGACAACACCACAACACTACATAAAGAGACACCTAAGACAACACCACAACACAACATAAAGAGAGACCTAAGACAACACCACAACACTACATAAAGAGAGACTTAAGACAACACCACAACACTACATTAAGGCAAAACCAAGATGGCGTAGCAGTCGGGCGTGTGTTTTTGTCATTTCCCGTCCTGTCCCATGTTTATATCGTTTTCTTCGTATATATATTGCATATATTTTAATCTCACTTTCCATCTACGGACACAATATACTCTCCTATATTGTGGTGTTGTCTCAACCAATGTGGTACGGATCTGTTATTTTTATACTTTAGAACCGGAACCCCCTTCAGAAGCTAGCCAGCTAACTAGCTAGTAGTCAGTTAGCCACTTCTAGCGGTCTTCATCATTAACTCGGACATCAGCCAACCTCAACCCGGTCAATTCCTGCCAGTCTGCACAGCGTGATATCAACCCAGAGCATATCGGACGGGTTTTTCTCTACCACATCTCCGGATTCCCAGCGCAAGCTCTGAACCTTTACACCGGATCATCGCAGCTAGTTGCTATCCGAGTGGCTACTCCTGGCTAACGTCTCTGTCCCGAAGCAAGCACCAGTTAGGCTGGAGCTAGCCTCGAGCTAGGCCCATCTCCCGGCTAGCCAAAGAGACCCACCAGCCAATTCTTGGGCTACAATACCTCGTTTGCCAATTGGCCTGGACGCTTTAATGCCGACATGGAGCCCCGCTGATCCATCACGTCTGGTCTGCCGACGTAACCGTCCAAGGTGGTTTCAACAGGCTCTTCCGTTGCAACGTCGCCGAATGCCCATCTGCTAGCCCCGGCCCGCTAGCTGTCAGAATCACCATGTCTCCAGATCACCTAGTGACTACGGAATTGGCTCCCTGACTCATCTAGTGCTACTCTTTGGACCCTATGATCACTCGGCTACACATGCCTCTCCCTAATGTCAATATGCCTTGTCTATTGCTGTTTTGGCTAGTGACTATTGTCTTATTTCACTGTAGAGCCCATATCGCTGTCCAATATGCCTTAGATAGCCATTTTGTTCCAACCCCCACACACGCGGTGACCTAACCTGGCTAAACTGGTGCCTCTAGAGACAAAGGACCTTGTGAAGATGCAGGAGGAAACAGGTACAAAAGTATCTATATCCACAGTAAAACGAGTCCTATATCGACATAACCTGAAAAGCCGCTCAGCAAGGAAGAAGCCACTGCTCCAAAACTGCCATAAAAAAGCCAGACTACGGTTTGCAACTGCACATGGGGACAAAGATCGTACTTTTTGGAGAAATGTCCTCTGGTCTGATGAAACAAAAATAGAACTGTTTGGCCATAATGACCATCGTTATGTTTGGAGGAAAAAGGGGGAGGCTTGCAAGGCGAAGAACACCATCCCAAACATGAAACACGGGGATGGCAGCATCACGTTGTGGGGGTGCTTTGCTGCAGGAGGGACTGGTGCACTTCACAAAATAGATGGTATCATGAGGGAGGAAATGATGTGGCTATATTAAGGCAACATCTCAAGACATCAGTCAGGAAGTTAAAGCTTGGTCGCAAATGGGTCTTCCAGATGGACAATGACCCCAAGCATACTTCCAAAGTTGTGGCAAAACGGCTTAAGGACAACAAAGTCAAGGTATTGGAGTGGCTATCACAAAGCCCTGACCTCAATCCCATAGAACATTGAAAAAGTGTGTGCGAGCTAGGAGGCCTACAAACCTGACTCAGTTTTTTATCTCTGTTAGGGGGAATGGGCAATCTCAATCGCACTCCACACTGCCCTTTCTCACCTGAAGAAAAGGAACACCTATGTGAGAATGCTGTTCATTACAGCTCAGCGTTCAACACCATACTGCCCACGAAGCTCATCACTAAGCTAAGGACCCTGGGACTAAACACCTCCCTCTGCAACTGGATTGTGGACTTCCTGACGGGCAGCCCCCAGGTGGTAAGAGTAGGCAACAACATGTCTGCCACGCTGATCCGCCCCTCAGGGGTGTGTACTTAGTCCCCTTCTGTATTCCCTATTCATCCACGACTGCTGCGTGGCCAAACACGACTCCAACATCATCATTAAGTTTGCTGACGACAGAACAGTGGTAGGCCTGATCACCAAAAACGATGAGATGGCCTATTGGGAGGAGGTCAGAGAACTGGCAGTGTGGTGCCAGGACAACAACCTCTCCCTCAATGTGAGCAAGACAAAGGAGTTGATTGTGGACTACAGGAAAAGGCGGGCCGAACAGGCCCTCATTAAAATCGACGGGGCTGTAGTGTAATGGGTCGAGAGTTTCAATTCCTTGGTGTCCACATCACCAACGAACTATCATGTTCCAAACATTACTCTTTACAGTTGTGAAGAGGGCAAGACAAAACCTTTTCCCCCTCAAGAGAAAATATTTGGCATGGGTCCCCAGATCCTCAAAAGGTTCTACAGCTGCACCATCGAGAGCATCCTGACCGGTTGCATCACCACCTGGTATGGCAACTGCTTGGCATCTGACCGTAAGGCGCTACAGAGGCTAGTGCGAACGGCCCAGTACATCACTGGGGCCAAGCTCCTGCCATCCAGGACCTATGTAATAGGTGGTGTCAGAGGAAAGCCCGGAAAATTGTCGGAGACTCCAGTCACCCAAGTGGGTGACTGTTTTCTCTGCTACCGCACGGCAAGCGGTACCAGAACGCCAAGTCTAGGACCAAAAGGCTTCTCAACAGCTTCTACCCCCCAGCCATAAAACTGCTGAACACTTCATAAAAATCCCCACCGGATAATTTACATTGACCACCCCCCTTGTACACTGCTGTTACTCGCTGTTTTTTTTCTAGGGGGTGGATTAACTTAACATTGAGGACAGATTGTTGCTTCCATCAATGTAATTGTCTGCATCATTTCCAATCCTCCATATCTTTCTTAGGTAAATATATATCCATATAAATATACATACATACCAATACATATACTGTACATATGCATACATAAACATTCATACATACATACATACATACATACATACATACATACATACATACATACATACATACATACATACATACATACATACATACATACATATATAGATATACATATTTTTTTTAGATGCCTTTATCATTCCCCCCGAACCCTACCACCCTTCCCCCAATTGGAGTAAACGAATAAACAATTACTCTTTGGCTTCTACCTTCAGTTTATGCATATTATATACATTTTACTGACACAATCTATTTTACAATAGTTATATTTTGTTTGTTTTTAGTCCTTCCGCTATTTCTGATGTCCATCCAGTTTGATTTCTATTTGTAACTGTGCTATTTCACAACATGTATGAACCTATATACATTTTACAGACCCTGTATGTTTTACATTGGTTATCTTATTAGTCCCAACCTTCAGCTCCATTCAACCCCTCCTATCTATCTCTCAACATCATCCATTTTGGATTTCTATTTGACATATTTTTTCAACTGTGCTGTGATGCTTCACAAAAGTACTGAACCTTTCTATTCTCATAGCTGCTACGGATTGTAAATTAAAGATAAAAAAAAATTCTAAAATAATTATTATATTATTGATTGATTTGCTATGGCTTTTCAAATCACCCAGTATTGCTATCTGCAGTGTTAGTTCTAGGCAAATGTTGCAATTCTTCAGCCATTCCTGGACCTGTAACCAAAAACGAGCTACATATGGACAGTACCAAAATAAATGATCTAATGACTCTGCCTCCTCACAGCAAAATCTGTAGAGCTGGGAAGATTGTATCCCCCATATATATAGCATTATATCGGTTTTTATATTTTGTATAGTAATTTAAATTGAAAAATGTGAAGTTTTGAATCCGGCGTTGTTTTGCGTGTCAGTTCATAGACCATGTGCCATGGAATGGGTACATCAAAAATCTCTTCCCAACTATTTTTCAGTTTATATGGCACAGCTGTAAATTTTTTGGTCCTTAAATAAAATTGGTATATGTTTTTATTTATCACACTTTGCTTTAACCATTTATGTTCTTTAATGCAGGGCCAACAAACAAGTGCCTTACCTTTTTCCCCTTCTACTTGCCTCTTCCATTGTTGTGGTAATGCTGGAATTAGTTGGTTGTAATTTTGAGTAGAGCAGACATTTCCATTTGTCTGTGTTTGATGCATGTGTGACATACATTTGAAGTCAGAAGTTTACATACACCTTAGCCAAATACATTTAAAATCAGTTTTTCACAATTCCTGACATTTAATCAGAGTAAAAATTCCCTGTTTTAGGTCAGTTAGGATCACCACTGAAATGTCAGCATAATTGTAGAGAGAATCATTTATTGCAGCTTTTATTTCTTTCATCAAATTCCCAGTGGATCAGAAGTTTACATACACTCAATTAGTATTTGGTAGCATTGCCTTTAAATTGCTTAACTTGGGTCAAACTTTTCGGGTAGCCTTCCACAAGCTTCCCACAATAAGTTGGGTGAATTTTGACACATTCCTCCTGACAGAGCTGGTGTAACTGAGTCAGGTTTGTAGGCCTCCTTGCTCGCACACGGTTTTTCAGTTCTGCCCACAAATGTTCTATGGGATTGAGGTTGGGGCTTTGTGATGGCCACTCCAAATACTTTGTTGTTCTTAAGCCATTTTGCCACAACTTTGGAAGTATGCTTGGGGTCATTGTCCATTTGGAAGACCCATTTGCGACCAAGCTTTAACTTCCTGACTGATGTCTTGAGATGTTGCTTCAATATATCCACATCATTTTCCGTCTTCATGATGCCATCTATTTTGTGAAGTGCACCAGTCCCTCCTGCCACCCCCGTGCTTCACGATTGGGATGGTGTTCTTCGGCTTGCAAGCCTCCCCATTTTTCCTCCAAACATAACAATGGTCATTATGGCCAAATAGTTATATTTTTGTTTCATCAGACCAGAGGACATTTCTCCCAAAAATACGATCTTTGTCCCCATGTGCAGTTGCAAACCGTAGTCTGGCTTTTTTATGGCGGTTTTGGAGCAGTGGCTTCTTCATTGCTGAGCTGTCTTTCAGGTTATGTCGATATAGGACTCGTTTTACTGTGGATATAGATACTTTTGTACCTGTTTCCTCCTGCATCTTCACAAGGTCCTTTGCTGTTGTTCTGGGATAGATTTGCACTTTTTGCACCAAAGTATGTTCATCTCTAGCAGACAGAACGCGTCTCCTTCCTGAGCGGTATGATGGCTGTGTGGTCCCATGGTGTTGATACTTGCATACTATTTTTTGTACAGATGAACGTGGTACCTTCAGGCATTTGGCAATTGCTCCCAAGGATGAACCAGACTTGTGGAGGTCTACACATTTTTTTTCTGAGATCTTGGCTGATTTCTTTTGGTTTTCCCATGATGTCAAGCAAAGAGGCACTGAGTTTGAAGGTAGGCCTTGAAATACATCCACAGGTACACCTCCAATTGACTCAAATGATGTCAATTAGCCTATCAGAAGCTTCTAAAGCCATGACATCATTTTGGGGAATTTTCCAAGCTGTTTAAAGGCACAGTCAACTTAGTGTATTTAAACTTCTGACCCACTGGAATTGTGATACAATTAATTATAAGTGAAATAATCTGTCTGTAAACATTTGTTGGAAAAATGACTTGTGTCATGCACAAAGAAGATGTCTTAGCCGACTTGCCGAAACTATAGTTTGTTTACAAGAAATTTGTGGAGTTGTTGAAAAACGAGTTTTAATGACTCCAACCTAAGTGTATGTCAACTTCAGACTTCAACTGTAAATCCACCAGTCCTATTTATAATATCATTCACTAAAATTGTACTTTTTTTTTTTATTCTCAATTGGTATATTTGAGTTTAACAACAATATTTCTTGTATTATTTGTTCTGTCTTTTCAGGTGGATTAAACTGAAATTGCAACCAACTTTCTAAGGCTTGTTTAAAAATGTACGATATTTTGCAGATTTTTTCCTTTTCAAACAACTGAAAGTGAGCAGTTGTAATCTGAATGAAGGGAAAAATGCCCTTCTTGAACATGGGGTGAGACATTCCTACCAATTTACTAGAGAACCCGTTTGGATTTAAGTATACATGCCTTTAGTGAGAGGTCTAATACTTTAATATTTAATATTTTTTACCATCCAAATTCATATTCGTTATATAAATAGGCCCTTTTAATTTTGTCTGGCTTGCCATTCCAAATAAAATGTAATCTTTTTTGTTCATATAATTTAAAAAGCAGGTCACTAGGTGTAGGCAAAACCATAAGCAAATAGGTAAACTGTGATATGACTAAAGAGTTAATCATGGTGATTTTCCACAAATAGACAGGTATTTTCCTTTCCATTGTAGCAAGATCTTATCTATTTTTGCTAACTTTCTATAAAAAGTATTGGAGTGAGATCATTTATTTATCTTGGGATTTCTATACCGAGTATGTCCACATCCCCGTCAGACCATTTTATTGGTCAACTACACGGTAATGTAAAATGTGCATTCTTTTAGTGATCCGATACGTTATATAGTACCCTTATCATAATTTGGTTTTAATCCAGAGAGGTTAGCAAAAGTATCTAGATCCTCTATGATGCTGTGGAGGGATTCTAATTCTACAAGTATCTAGATCCTCTATGATGCTGTGGAGGGATTCTAATTCTACAAGTATCTAGATCCTCTATGATGCTGTGGAGGGATTCTAATTCTACAAGTATCTAGATCCTCTATGATGCTGTGGAGGGATTCTAATTCTACAAGTATCTAGATCCTCTATGATGCTGTGGAGGGATTCTAATTCTACAAGTATCTAGATCCTCTATGATGCTGTGGAGGGATTCTAATTCTACAAGTATCTAGATCCTCTATGACGCTGTGGAGGGATTCTAATTCTACAAGTATCTAGATCCTCTATGAGGCTGTGGAGGGATTCTAATTCTACAAGTATCTAGATCCTCTATGAGGTCGTGGAGGGATTCTAATTGTGGGTTTAAATGAAAACATGTATCATCAACGTACAATGACACCTTTGTTTTTAAGCCACGGATTTATAATCCCTTAATATTATTGTTGGATCTAATTTTAACAGCTAACATTTCGATGGAAATAATATATAGATATGCCGATAGTGGACAACCTTGTTTTACTCCTCTAGACAGTTTAACACGTTCTGAGATGTAGCCATTATTTACTATTTTACACCTAGGGTTACTATACATATCTTTAACTCATTTTATAAGAGATTCCCCAAAATTGAAATATTCTAGGCATTTATATTTAAACTCCAGTCATACTTTATCAGAAGCCTTTTCAAAATCAGCAACAAATTGGTAGAATTTCTATTTTGAAGATTGAAAAATAATTTGGTGCATTTTCCCCATATTCCATTCAGTTGGCTTTATTTGTATAATATATTACACTGGATCTTTCTTTAATCAGTTCCTACATTTCTTTTTGTTTTTCCTCTAACTTATTCTGTGTCTCTATGGTACAGTTTTTATTGCTATCTAACTGTACTGTTTGTCCTTCAATTTGCTTTGTTAATATGGACTCTTTTAATCTAAATTGCTTTTGTTTTATAGATGAGTACTGAATTGCATGGCCTCTAAAGGCACATTTAAAAGTGTCCCATACAATAAGGGGATCTGCTGTACCTATGTTATGTCTGAAAAAGTCAGTTATACATTTTTCTGTCCTAGTTATAAACAATTTTTCATCTAGTAGGCTTTGATTAAATTTCCAATATCCTTGCCCACGTGGAAATTCTGTAAGAGTAATATATATGCCAATTATGTGATGATCCGACCGCATTCGGTCCCCTTACTGGTTGGTAGGTGATCAAATACTTATGTCATGCAATAAAATGCAAATTAATTACTTAAAAATCATACATGTGATTTTCTGGATTTTTGTTTTAGATTCCGTCTCTCACAGTTGAAGTGTACCTATGATAAAAAATTACAGACCTCTACATGCTTTGTAAGGAGGAAAACCTGCAAAATCGGCAGTGTATCCAATACTTGTTCTCCCCACTGTACATGTTTTAAAAATCCTGTTTATCTTATTTTCCATAATTAGCTATTAATATTTGTATTAATGTAGGCAATTTATGCAAAGGATTTTACCTCTCACCAGTCTTGCCATTACCAAAATTACATTGCAAGCAAGTATTATATTAGCAAACAATTATTGTGAATCATCCTATATTGTCCCTAACATCTTTTGCTCCCTCGCAACAGTTGTGGGATACACACATACACCCACACACTCATACAAACTCATACACACTCAAACCCTTTCCCCCACACAACCATAGGCTCACATTCTCAACAGTTGCACCATCCCAGAGCCCAACTCAAGAAAGGTCTTGATTTACGAATGCATATACAGTTGCAGCTGTATGAGAAGGCCTGCATAACTGTGCAAAACAATGGCCAGAAATGGGTAGATTTTATTAACCATTGTCACGTCCTAGATGATGGATGTAATGGATGAAACACCCATTACACGGTCCCCCGTATTGACTATGTTCCCAAGCATCTCCATGCAGTCAGACTTTTGATTTTGTGCCACCAGGGCCACAATAATATGCTCCCTCTCTGAATGTCCGAGTGTGACCCCCTCCCCATGGGTTACTGCAGCTAGTGTTGCCAGCACTGCCACTGTCTGAGTGGGGGCACCCCACCGGAATCCCCCACGGCTAGGTACAAGGTGGTCAAGGTTCTCATTAGCAGCTTTGAGAATTTCCTTGTATATTATGCTTTCCTTTTAGGGGGCTTTGGCTTTGCAGGACCAACCCTGCCAAGCAGGCTCAGAATCTTGAGGGGGCAGTGCTGCTCTAGGTCTCGGACTGTATTTTGGCTGCATACAGACCGCTTACAGCAGGCCCATAAAACAGTTAGGGACTTCTCCTTAGTATCTGGGTCATTCAGGTGGGTGTCTAGGGTATAGGGTTGTGGACCGTTCCATCAATATAGGATCATAAATAAATAAATTAGATGTATAATTCATTTAAAAAATGTAGTTCCCCATGATAGGACAATAAATAAGTTAAATGTATAATTTATTTAAAAATGCTGTTCCACCATGACAGGACAATAATTAAATAAATAAATAAGATTTATAATTCATTATCAAAAGTATATCCATCATCTGAACAACATTGAAAGCTCTCTCACACCCCCGCTCACAGCAATACATTGGTTCTGGGATATGCAAACATTTCCTTTCTCACTCAACGCCACACTTTCCCAAACACAAAGAAACACATACCCCACCATCCACACATACTGTGCCTTCTGTTTGCTGAGTGTTTATCTTCACCATGTTGAATTAGTGCTTTTGTGTTCCAATTAGTTATATTTGAAGATATATAGAAAAGCTGTATTTTTTGTTGTGTTATTACAATCCATAACCGGGCTAGAATTGTGTTTCATTATTTTCCTTGTCTATAAGAACTTTGTAATTTTTAAATAGCCATGGAGTAGTCTTTGTTTCTCTGAACAACTGGTTATCAATATATAGTTTATCGACGACGAGACCTACTCGTTTCCCTTTTAATCGATTTTCCTTGAAAATTGGATACAGAACTTTACGCCATTCTGCAATTTCCTTCGAGAACTGGTCATTCATGGCAATTTTCGTGCCAGCAAGTCTTTTACCCAGGCTTTTAACCATTATTTTATCTTTAAAGAAAGCAAATTTGGCAACGATTGGGCATTCATACCTCGGCCCTCTCTGTCCGAAGCGGTGTACACGTTCGAGTTGGATTTTGTCGATAGCTTCACGTGGAATCTGAAGCTCTGTAAGGATGAACTCTCTAACTACAGATTCAGGAACTTCCCCTTCTTTCTCTTGGATACCTGTAAGTACCAGATTCTCTCTCATGGATCTAGTCTGTATGTCAAGTAAGGCTTCTCTCAGAACGGTGTTCTCCTTTTTAAGTTCATTAACTTCGGTTTCAATCTTATTGACTGTCTCTTTTAGCTTGTTTGTCTCTTTCTCCAATGTCGCAGCTTTTTCATCACTCATCTCGAGGCTTGCCTTCCACTCTTTTATATCCTTACTGACTAGTTCAGGTATACCCAGTTTGTCATTTATTGATTTTATCAGATCAGTTTCGACCTTTACCATTCCCGGTGGTGAAAATATGAAATCGTCTGTGTCATCATGTTTGGGTGTTGCTTGTTTTCGTAATATTTGTCGATAAATTTCTCTAGTCTTAAGATTTGTTTTGTGTTATTATCCAGATTGAAGGTTATTACCCACCAGATTGTGTAGTGCTAATATTTAGTCTAATTTACCGATATGGAATATTACGTTTTTATCTTGAGGTGCTCTACATAACTACGTTCAGTCCTCCATCTTCCTTCTCTTTTAGCTGTTTGTTTGTTACCTGTGCATAGTCAGTTCGCCCCCACCTACATGTACAGATTACCGGTGTACCGGTGCCCCCTGTATATAGCCTCGTTATTGTTATTCTTATTGTGTTACTTTTTATTATAACTTTTTATCTTAGCCTACTTGGTAAAATATTTTCTTCTTCCTGAACTGCACTGTTGTTAAGGGCTTGTAAGTAAGTAAGCATTTCACGGTAAAGTCTACACTTGTTGTATTCGGCGCATGTGGCAAATAAAGTTTGATTTGATTTAAAAAGAGACCTAAGACAACACCACAACATGGTAGCAACACAACATGGCAGCAACACATGACAACACAGCATGGTACAAACATTGTTAGGCACAGACAACAGCACAAAGGGCAAAAAGGTAGAGACAACAATACATCACGTGAAGCAGCCACAACTGTCAGTAAGACTGTCCATGACTGAGTCTTTGAATGTAGAGATAAAACTGTCCAGCTCGTTCCAGTCGTTAGCTGCAGCGAACTGAAAAGAGGAGTGACCCAGAGATGTGTGTGCTTTGGGGACTGTCTAGATTTAACCTTAGCCTGCAGCTTGGATATGTGCTTAGAGAAGGACAGGGTACTATCTAGCCATACTCCCAAGTACATGTATGAGGTGACTACCTCAAGCTCTAAACCCTCAGAGGTAGTAGTCACACCTGTGGGGAGGGGGGCGCTCTTCTTATAGAACCACAAGACCTTTGTTTTGGAGGTGTTCCGAATAAGACTAAGGGTAGAGAAAGCTTGTTGGACACTAAGAAAGCTTCGTTGTGGAGCGTTTAAGATAAAACCCAGGGAGGGTTCTGCTGAGTATAGGACTGTATCATCTGCATATAAATGGATGAGAGAGCTTCCTACTGCCTGAGCTATGTTGCTGATGTAAATTGAGAAGAGGGTGGGGCCTAGGATCGAGCCTTGGGGTACTCCCTTGGTGACAGGCAGTGACTGTTCTGACTTTACACACTGTACTCTTTGAGAGACGTAGTTAGAAGAAAATAAACAACTGAGCCTTATAGAAGAACTCTATTGCATTTAATTATATTATTTTCTATTCCATTAAATGGGATCTAACATGCCTCTCTCTGTCAGGAGATGATTCTGAAGCGGGCAGCTGACATGGCAGAGGTGTTGTATACGACGGTGCCACGCGGCCACAACCAGCTGTTAGGCAGCGGCTCCGTCCACGCCAGCATGATGGCCGTCAACTCCTTCCCCGGGTCAGAGGTCACACAGACAGCCAATCAGGGTGAGCTAAAATATAGGAACCAGGAAGTTAAATGGTTTTGTGTAATGTATGAAAACTACTTTTTTGTCTCGTTCTCTCTGTCTCTTTTTTCTCTTTATTTATCTCTCTCTTTCTTAATTCTCTCTCTCTCTGTCTCTCCTCTCTCTTCCCCCCATCCCCACCTCCTCTCTGTATCACTCTCTTCCCCCTCCTCTCTCGCTCTCTCTCCTCCCCTCTCCCCTCTCTCTCCTGTCTCCCCTCTCCCTTCCTACCTCTAGGTTACAGTAGGAGTAGCAGCAGTGCATCTCCTCATGGTTATGTCCCCAGCACCACTCCACAGCAGACCAGCTACAGCTCTGTTTCCACTAGCATGAACGGCTACACTGACTCTGGCATGACCACGCTAGGAACCTCACCCAACTTCCTCAACGGGTCAGCCACCAACTCACCCTACGCTAGTGAGTACCACACTACACTGTCCACACTACACACTAAAACCTCCACACTATGTACGCTATACCATTGAGTGCCACAATGAACCCTCCACACTATACCCTGTGCCCTACATGCTATGCCCTACGATAAAAAGAGAGAGCTATAGATGAGAGAAATGTACAATGAAAAAGAAAGCGGGCGGTGAAAGACCATTGGTTTCTTTAAGAGTGTCCTTTATGTCTATAATGGCTGTTCTCATTATCTCTCCTCCTCCCCCCTACATTAAAGACGCTTAATTAAATCAATAAATGAATTGCAGGAGATGCAATTCAATTACAGCTCTTTAATTCTCTTGAATGTTAACGCGTATTTTAACATACTCAAATGGACCAGCGATGACAGCAGACACTTTCAATCAAACACAGAGACACAGAGACACACACACACGCACACACACACTATGTAGACACTTTTGATCAATACCTTCCTGCTGGCCGGCTTACTACTTCCAGTTGTCATTAATTGATTTGTTAGGCCTCCTTCATAA
This sequence comes from Salvelinus alpinus, assembly GCF_045679555.1. Classification (NCBI taxonomy): domain Eukaryota; kingdom Metazoa; phylum Chordata; class Actinopteri; order Salmoniformes; family Salmonidae; genus Salvelinus; species Salvelinus alpinus. The sequence continues at coordinate 94,498,922 of NC_092089.1, forward strand.
GTGGACTATGGTTGCATCCAAAATGGCACTCTATTGCCTACATACTGCCCTATGTGGCCTAGTCGAAGGTAGAGCACTATACATACTGCCCTATGTGGCCTGGTCGAAGGTAGAGCACTATACATACTGCCCTATGTGGCCTAGTCGAAGGTAAAGCACTATACATACTGCCCTATGTGGCCTGGTCGAAAGTAGAGCACTATATAGGCTGCCCTATGTGGCCTGGCCGAAGGTAGAGCACTATATAGGCTGCCCTATGTGGCCTGGTCGAAGGTAGAGCACTATATAGGCTGCCCTATGTGGCCTGGTCGAAGGTAGAGCACTATATAGGCTGCCCTATGTGGCCTGGTCGAAGGTAGAGCACTATATAGGCTGCCCTATGTGGCCTGGTCGAAGGTAGAGCACTATACATACTGCCCTATGTGGCCTGGTCGAAGGTAGAGCACTATACAGGCTGCCCTATGTGGCCTGGCCGAAGGTAGAGCACTATATAGGCTGCCCTATGTGGCCTGGTCGAAGGTAGAGCACTATATAGGCTGCCCTATGTGGCCTGGTCGAAGGTAGAGCACTATATAGGCTGCCCTATGTGGCCTGGTCGAAGGTAGAGCACTATATAGGCTGCCCTATGTGGCCTGGTCGAAGGTAGAGCACTATACATACTGCCCTATGTGGCCTGGTCGAAGGTAGAGCACTATACAGGCTGCCCTATGTGGCCTGGCCGAAGGTAGAGCACTATATAGGCTGCCCTATGTGGCCTGGTCGAAGGTAGAGCACTATATAGACTGCCATGTGTACTATATAGGCTGCCATGTGTACTATATAGGCTGCCATGTGTACAATATAGGCTGCCATGTGTACTATATAGGCTGCCATGTGTACTATATAGGCTGTCATGTGTACTATATAGGCTGCCATTTGTTCTATATAGGCTGCCATGTGTACTATATAGGCTGCCAAGTGTACTATATAGGCTGCCATGTGTACTATATAGGCTGCCATGTGTACTATATAGGCTGCCATGTGTACTATATAGGCTGCCATTTGGACAGGCAGAGCAATAAAATGTAACTGAGTGTCAGGTTTTGGCCAGGACTGTTCAGGTTTTGTTCACTAGATGTCCCCCTTGCACCTTTTTTGTACCTTTTGTTTTTCTTGCTCCAATTATTGTTTGCACCTGTAAGTCATTCCCTTGTTAGTATTTAAACCCTGTGTGTTCCTTAGTTCCTTGCTCAGTGTTTGTAAGTTAGCACCCAGCCCCAGCCCAAGCCTTGTTTTATATAGACTTTTCTCTTGTTGGATTTTCCAGAGGTTCTCTGGTTTTGTTCTTGTTTATTATTTGAGTAGTCTTTTGAGGTTTGTTTTTCCCTGCTGTTTTTTACCACTTTGTGGATTTTTCGTTGTATTTTGGAGGATATCTATTTTTTATTAAACCACCATCTCTAGTACTGCTGTGTCTGCCTCATCTTCTGGGTTCTGCCAATTATTTAGTGACTGTTTCTCGCACCGGGTCCTGATAACTGAGGGTATTTTGTGTTTTGGGAACCTATGTCTTGTAATATACCCACACTGTTCCCATAACCTCATGAAATGTTCTGGGAACCTTTAAAGAACTCAAAAAGGCTGCTCCGTCAACATTCTTGCAACATAAAAGGAACGTTTTGTGCACCGTGATACAAACATTAACTGACTGTCAGCACAACTGGACAGTTGTAGTGTTTTGGGAACCTATCTCTCGTCATATCCCCACAACGTTCCCATAACCTAAATAAACATTCTGGGAACCATTAAAGAACAGATTAAATGTGTTCTAGGAACGATCTTGCAACATCAGGTGAATGTTTTTTGTCCCCTAAAATAAACAGTGTGAATCAACCGCATTACTGGACAGTTTTTTGTGTTTTGGGAAGATATATTTTGTGATGTCCCCATGATGTTCCCACCAGGCTGTTAGCACAACCTAATGAAACATTCTGGGAACCATTAAAGAGCAGACGAAACAACCATTTTGCAACATCAGGCGAACGTTTGATAAAAACATTGTATAATCATCAGTTTGACTGGACAGTTTGGTATTATGAGAACATTTGCTTCAACCTAGCGAATGTTCTGGGAACTTTCACAGAAACAATTTTGGTTTGCTGGGAAAACATTACTGGTATATTGTGTTATTACATTACCAGGAAACCTAATAACAACTTTTTGGGAATGTTATGTGGTGGTTGTTACAGATGTTGTGCACAACATTTTAGTGAACGTTACGAGAACATTCAAAGGATATTTAATTTAAAACGTAAAAATAAAAAATAAAAATAAATGTTATCATAACTTTTAAATAAAGCCATAACTAGAATTTAATGGGAATCTTAGCTAATGTTCTGGGAATGTTCCCAGTCTACTGGGTTATCTGTAAAATCTATAACAGCTGAACTGAGTCCTGTTGTCTGTATGATCTATAACAGCTGAACTGAGTCCTGTTGTCTGTAAGATCTATAACAGCTGAACTGAGTCCTGTTGTCTGTATGATCTATAACAGCTGAACTGAGTCCTGTTGTCTGTATGATCTATAACAGCTGAACTGAGTCCTGTTGTCTGTATGACCTATAACAGCTGAACTGAGTCCTGTGGTCTGTAAGATCTATAACAGCTGAACTGAGTCCTGTTGTCTGTATGATCTATAACAGCTGAACTGAGTCCTGTTGTCTGTATGATCTATAACAGCTGAACTGAGTCCTGTTGTCTGTATGACCTATAACAGCTGAACTGAGTCCTGTTGTCTGTATGATCTATAACAGCTGAACTGAGTCCTGTTGTCTGTATGACCTATAACAGCTGAATTGAGTCCTGTTGTCTGTATGATCTATAACAGCTGAACTGAGTCCTGATGTCTGTATGATCTATAACAGCTGAACTGAGTCCTGTTGTCTGTATGACCTATAACAGCTGAACTGAGTCCTGTTGTCTGTATGACCTATAACAGCTGAATTGAGTCCTGTTGTCTGTATGATCTATAACAGCTGAACTGAGTCCTGTTGTCTGTAAGATCTATAACAGCTGAACAGAGTCCTGTTGTCTGTATGATCTATAACAGCTGAACTGAGTCCTGTTGTCTGTATGATCTATAACAGCTGAACTGAGTCCTGTTGTCTGTATGATCTATAACAGCTGAACTGAGTCCTGTTGTCTGTATGATCTATAACAGCTGAACTGAGTCCTGTGGTCTGTAAGATCTATAACAGCTGAACTGAGTCCTGTTGTCTGTAAGATCTATAACAGCTGAACTGAGTCCTGTTGTCTGTAAGATCTATAACAGCTGAACTGAGTCCTGTTATCCCTCCTGTTGTCATCTGTTGACCAGTCCCCTTCTGTTCCTCTCGCCTCCCCCTCCTCTGTTCCCGTCCCTCTCTCTAATCCTGCATCTATCCTCCTCGTTCCTCCTTTCTTTCCTGCCCTCCCCCTCAAACCTCTCCCTCCTCCCTGCCCCTTCTCTCTCTCCCTCTCTCTCTCTCCCTCCCCCCCTCTCTCTCCCCCTCCCTCTCTCCTACCTATCCCTCCTCTCTCACTCTCACTCTCTCTCCTCCCTCCCCACTCTCCCTCCTCCTCTCTATCTTTCTCTCTCCTCCAGTCGTTCCCTCCAGTCCCACCATGGCCTCCACCACCAATCTTCCCTCTAATTGCAGTAGTTCTTCAGGCATCTTCTCCTTCTCTCCGGCCAACATGGTGTCTGCTGCGGTCAAACAGAAGAGCGCCTTCGCCCCCGTTATACGGCCGCAGACCTCCCCTCCACTCACCTGCACCAGCACTATTGCTAACGGACTGCAAGGTAAGCTAGCATGTTGGCTAGTTAACATGCTAGCGAGGCAGTAATTAGTCTATGGAAAGTTAGCCAATTAGTCTATGGCCTGTTGATGAGTTAGCTAGAGTCAAGCCAACTCTATACCTCTCTCGATACCCCCTATCCCCTTTTATAATAATGTTGTGGTTTTCTTTACCCTTCTCTCCCAATTTCCCCTCTTCGTCTTCTCCCCCCCCCTCTTTCTATCTCCCTCTCTTCCTCCCCTCCAGTAGATCAGTCTTTTGTGGACTCCCCCTCCAGCTCTCTTCAGGGTCTGGCCTTCTCCTGAAGTATGTTATCTCTCTCTCTCTCTCTTTCTTCATTTAATCACCCATCAAACCTTCTCTTCTCCTCCCTCTTTTCTGTTGATTATATTGGTTCACTCCACCCTCCATCACTCCCTCTCCACAGGGGGTTTTCTCCTCTTTTCCTTGTCCACGGGACTTCCCTTTCTCTGTATTTGTCTTCCTCTAGTCCAGTTGTTTCTCATATGATCAGAGGAAGCCAGTGGTGTGTTGTGGCTAATACTAAGCTAGCTGAAAATAGCTTTAAGGTTTAGCCCTTCAGAGAGGCTGAAGTGTTGTGTTGACTTTGTGGGTCATACGAAAAAAAACTAAATCCTTCAGGTTGGTCACAGCAGGGAAACAGTGAATCATGTGGGAACTACTGCTTTAGTCTGCCATAAGGTCTATCCACTGCTTTAGTCTGCCATAAGGTCTATCCACTGCTTTAGTCTGCCATAAGGTCTATCCACTGCTTTAGTCTGCCATAAGGTCTATCCACTGCTTTAGTCTGCCATAAGGTCTATCCACTGCTTTAGTCTACCATAAGGTCTATCCACTGCTTTAGTCTGCCATAAGGTCTATCCACTGCTTTAGTCTGCCATAAGGTCTTTCCACTGCTTTAGTCTGCCATAAGGTCTATCCACTGCTTTAGTCTGCCATAAGGTCTATCCACTGCTTTAGTCTGCCATAAGGTCTATCCACTGCTTTAGTCTGCCATAAGGTCTATCTACTACTTTAGTCTGCCATAAGGTCTATTCACTGCTTTAGTCTGCCATAAGGTCTATCCACTGCTTTAGTCTGCCATAAGGTCTATCCACTGCTTTAGTCTGCCATAAGGTCTATCCACTGCTTTAGTCTGCCATAAGGTCTATCCACTGCTTTAGTCTGCCATAAGGTCTATCCACTGCTTTAGTCTACCATAAGGTCTATCCATTGTTTTAGTCTGCCATAAGGTCTATCCACTGCTTTAGTCTGCCATAAGGTCTATCCACTGCTTTAGTCTGCCATAAGGTCTATCCACTGCTTTAGTCTGCCATAAGGTCTATCCACTGCTTTAGTCTGCCATAAGGTCTATCCACTGCTTTAGTCTGCCATAAGGTCTATCCACTGCTTTAGTCTGCCATAAGGTCTATCCACTGCTTTAGTCTGCCATAAGGTCTATCCACTGCTTTAGTCTGCCATAAGGTCTATCCACTGCTTTAGTCTGCCATAAGGTCTATCCACTGCTTTAGTCTGCCATAAGGTCTATCCACTGCTTTAGTCTGCCATAAGGTCTATCCACTGCTTTAGTCTGCCATAAGGTCTATCCACTGCTTTAGTCTGCCATAAGGTCTATCCACTGCTTTAGTCTACCATAAGGTCTATCCATTGTTTTAGTCTGCCATAAGGTCTATCCACTGCTTTAGTCTGCCATAAGGTCTATCCACTGCTTTAGTCTGCCATAAGGTCTATCCACTGCTTTAGTCTACCATAAGGTCTATCCATTGTTTTAGTCTGCCATAAGGTCTATCCATTGTTTTAGTCTGCCATAAGGTCTATCCATTGTTTTAGTCTACCAGAAGGTCCATACAGGTTGATAGAGGTTCTCACTCCCTCTCTCTCTCTTCCTCTCTTCTTTCTCCTCTCTTCTCTCTCATCTCTCCCTCTCTCCCTCTCTTCCTCTCTCCCTCTCTTCTCCCTCTCTCTCTTCCTCTTTTCCTCTCGTCCTCTCTACACAGTTACCTGTCCATCGGTGTGCTGCTCAGACACACAGAAACACAATCCCACAGAGCTGGAGACACTTAGGACTTAAGCAGAGAATTAGTGGAGTGGAGCAGGACAGGAATCCCTCTGTGGTCTCCGTATAAAGGGGGTGGGGGAGTGAGGATATAGCCTCGGTGTCATGGGGAAGGAGGGGGATGAGAACAGGGGTGAGGAGGGGAGGGAGAGAAAAAAGGTAGGGTTTGAGAGGGACCATAAGGACGTTAAGGGGAGAGGTTGATTAAGGTAAGGTTTTAGAGGGAGCATAAGGAAGTTAAGGGGAGAGGTTGATTAAGGTAAGGTTTTAGAGGGAGCATAAGGAAGTAAGGGGAGAGGTTGATTAAGGTAGGGTTTGAGAGGGAGCATACGAGAAGGGGAGAGGTTGATAAAGGTAGGGTTTGAGAGGGAGCATAGGGGAAGTAAGGGGAGAGGTTGATAAAGGTAGGGTTTGAGAGGGAGCATAAGGGAAGTAAGGGGAGAGGTTGATAAAGGTAGGGTTTGAGAGGGAGCATAAGGGAAGTAAGGGGAGAGGTTGATAAAGGTAGGGTTTGAGAGGGAGCATAAGGGAAGTAAGGGGAGAGATTGATTAAGGTAGGGTTTGAGAGGGAGCATAAGGGAAGTAAGGGGAGAGGTTGATTAAGGTAGGGTTTGAGAGGGAGCATATTTTATTTATTTATTTATTTTATTTGACCTTTATTTAACAAAGCAAGTCAGTTAAGAACACATTCTTATTTTCAATGACGGTCTAGGAACACTGGGTTAACTGCCTTGTTCAGGGGCAGAACGACAGATTTTAAGGGAAGTTAAGGGGAGAGGTTGATTGAGGTAGGGTTTGAGAGGGAGCATAAGGGAAGTTAAGTGGAGAGGTTGATAAAGGTAGGGTTTGAGAGGGAGCATAAGGGAAGTTAAGGGGAGAGGTTGATAAAGGTAGGGTTTGAGAGGGAGCATAAGGGAAGTTAAGGGGAGAGGTTGATTGAGGTAGGGTTTGAGAGGGAGCATAAGGGAAGTTAAGGGGAGAGGTTGATAAAGGTAGGGTTTGAGAGGGAGCATAAGGGAAGTAAGGGGAGATATTGATTAAGGTAGGGTTTGAGAGGGAGCATAAGGGAAGTAAGGGGAGAGGTTGATTAAGGTAGGGTTTGAGAGGGAGCATATTTTATTTATTTATTTATTTTATTTGACCTTTATTTAACAAAGCAAGTCAGTTAAGAACACATTCTTATTTTCAATGACGGTCTAGGAACACTGGGTTAACTGCCTTGTTCAGGGGCAGAACGACAGATTTTAAGGGAAGTTAAGGGGAGAGGTTGATTGAGGTAGGGTTTGAGAGGGAGCATAAGGGAAGTTAAGGGGAGAGGTTGATAAAGGTAGGGTTTGAGAGGGAGCATAAGGGAAGTTAAGGGGAGAGGTTGATAAAGGTAGGGTTTGAGAGGGAGCATAAGGGAAGTTAAGGGGAGAGGTTGATTGAGGTAGGGTTTGAGAGGGAGCATAAGGGAAGTTAAGGGGAGAGGTTGATATAGGTAGGGTTTGAGAGGGAGCATAAGGGAAGTTAAGGGGAGAGGTTGATATAGGTAGGGTTTGAGAGGGAGCATAAGGGAAGTTAAGGGGAGAGGTTGATTAGAAGAAAACCAACTGACTATGTTCTTCACTGTCTATAATACCAGTCACATCAAAACCACACACATGACTCCAATCTAAATCTATTGGCACATCAAAACCACACACATGACTCCAATCTAAATCTATTGACACATCAAAACCACACATGACTCCAATCTAAATCTATTGGCACATCAAAACCACACACATGACTCCAATCTAAATCTATTGACACATCAAAACCACACACATGACTCCAATCTAAATCTATTGACACATCAAAACCACACATGACTCCAATCTAAATCTATTGACACATCAAAACCACACACATGACTCCAATCTAAATCTATTGACACATCAAAACCCCACACATGACTCCAATCTAAATCTATTGACACATCAAAACCACACACATGACTCCAATCTAAATCTATTGACACATCAAAACCACACACATGACTCCAATCTAAATCTATTGACACATCAAAACCACACATGACTCCAATCTAAATCTATTGACACATCAAAACCACACACATGACTCCAATCTAAATCTATTGACACATCAAAACCCCACACATGACTCCAATCTAAATCTATTGACACATCAAAACCCCACACATGACTCCAATCTAAATCTATTGACACATCAAAACCCCACACATGACTCCAATCTAAATCTATTGACACATCAAAACCACACATGACTCCAATCTAAATCTATTGACACATCAAAACCCCACACATGACTCCAATCTAAATCTATTGACACATCAAAACCACACATGACTCCAATCTAAATCTATTGACACATCAAAACCACACATGACTCCAATCTAAATCTATTGACACATCAAAACCCCACACATGACTCCAATCTAAATCTATTGACACATCAAAACCACACATGACTCCAATCTAAATCTATTGACACATCAAAACCACACATGACTCCAATCTAAATCTATTGACACATCAAAACCCCACACATGACTCCAATCTAAATCTATTGACACATCAAAACCCCACACATGACTCCAATCTAAATCTATTGACACATCAAAACCACACACATGACTCCAATCTAAATCTATTGGCACATCAAAACCACACATGACTCCAATCTAAATCTATTGACACATCAAAACCACACACATGACTCCAATCTAAATCTATTGGCACATCAAAACCACACATGACTCCAATCAAAAACAACGTCTATTAACCATGAGCCTATTTATTTTCACTATTTCCTGTCTCATCTGTCATCACTTCATGTTGGCACTATGAGAGAGAAGCACACGATAAGGCAGCAGAATCGGTGGCGTTACGCAGTTTCCTGGGGCCGTATTGATCAGCAGAAACCCAAACCAGTCTAATGGGAATGAGTGGCAATAGAGACATAATCCTGATTTGAACTATACAGGGAAATAAAATAAGGCATGTGTTATATCAGACATTTTGTGTAATAGAATTATTAATCATGAATACAGTTCATATGGGTTTTATACATATTTTCTTATAAATAACATCTAAAATATATCCAAACAAACATTAAAAATTAAACAGAGCCCGTGCAGGAGTGTGTGGTACGCTAGTGAACGCAATCCAAAGGGTTACAGTTAACAGTCCTTAAATGGCACCCTATTCTCTACATAGTGCACTACTTGGCCATGTGTAGTGCACTACATAGGGAATTGGGGCTCATGGGACATAGTCTTGGAAGAGCTGGTTAGATCACAGCATAGCATGAAGAGATTCTGAAAACACAACGAGAGTGGAAGGCTGTTTCAACTGCAGCCTGTGTTCCAAGTTGGCGGAAACACAGAGGGATGTTTTGGTTTTGAGGGGGTGAGAGAGAGAGAGAGAGGGATAGAGAGAGAAAGTGAGAGGGGAAAGGAGGATGAGAGAGAGAGAGAGAGAGGGATAGAGAGAGAAAGTGAGAGGGGAAAGGAGGATGAGAGAGAGAGAGAGAGGGATAGAGAGAGAAAGTGAGAGGGGAAAGGAGGATGAGAGAGAGAGAGAGAGGGATAGAGAGAGAAAGTGAGAGGGGAAAGGAGGATGAGAGAGAGAGAGATATCTTTGTACACCAGATGCCGTTATGTGACTGTTCTGATGACGGATGAAACACAGACTGACCTTTCTCTCTCTGTGTGTTTCTCTCTCTCTCTCTGTTTCTCTCTCTTTCTTTCTCTCTGTCTCTGTCTCACTCCTTTTCCTCTCTTCCCACAAACAGTGATTCCCGGGATGATTGATCCATCCATGTAGATCTGTGAACGTTGAGAATTTGGGAATGTTGACAGAGAGGAACATGTCTGACGTGTCTCTGTGTCACACTCCAACCCTCTGGACCTGAACAGAACACTCAACTCAAAATGGTTAAACTCAGGCCTTTCTAGAAGGAATCTCATTGGAAGGAAGAAGGAAGAAGAAAACGACAAAAATAACATTTGTTGATGTCATTTCCTTCCTGGTGAACTTGTGAACCTTCTCAGACACACCTTGGAGTCGAATAATACAGTTATTTAAATTGAATTGAATCAAACTGAATTTAATGTAATTTAATTGAGGAAGGACTGTAAGATGCCTCATGACCGTGTCCACATCACAATTGAGTGACAATAGTACTGACCTCATGACAAAAGCATTTATTTGTATGTGTATTTATTGGTATAATGTTTAAGTTAGATCTATTGTATGCCTTCCTACAGACTGTAACACATACAAACAACACTGACGCTGATTGGCTATAAGGGTTTGTGTAAGTAGATTGCTCTGACATAACTGGATAGGAGTTAACATGGGTTGTAACTAAGCTGTCTTGTATCAGTTTACATTTAGTAACTGTAAACAAACACTGTTTACACAGTTCAAATTATAATGTCCATATCATGGATGGTCATGCCTTGCATCCATAGCCATGTCTAGGAATTTGAGAGTGGTTACATTTTTCCATCTCTCAGCTTTTTACTGAAAGTGGCGGGGACCATACTTTGTTATTGTTTCAACTGTGGATTGTCCTTTTAAAGGATTCAAACAGACTGAGCTGAAAGATAACTTTTGACAAAGATTTTTGCTGCTAACTTATCACAGAAATAGAATAAGAATCAGAGATGTGCAATTCCCTTTTAATTTCCATCAGAAAACACATTTGATGAAATATCAGAATAGAATGACAATTTATGTAATATATTTGTGTCTATAAATATAAAAATGATGGGTTTATGATTTGATTTATTTTACTTTGTTTTACCAAAGTTATACTTCTAAATATAATATAAACATGAATATGTCTTAAGGCAACTCTCGACACAGATGGTCATTTCACTGTCAAGCTCTCATCATCTATACTTTGCAAAAATGAGAACCACGGATTTGGATACAAAACAGTGATTTCTATATAAAGTTCTCATTTAAATAATGTATTTATCTTTTGGATGTGTACATTTTGCATTGCTTCTTGACCCTAATTCTAGTTTGTTCTGTGTTAGTTTATAAGTGTCAAAGTGTCACAGAGTTATGTTTTGTCACCCACTGTGTAAATGTGATCTCACATGTTGTATTTTGTATTTAGTTTGTTTGGGGCTGTATTGTCTAGACATTGTTATTTCCCATCCCAAAATGTTATCTATTTTATTTATTTTTATTTGTAGGTTAATAAAAGTTTCGTTTTTCCTGATTTGAAAATGTTTTTTTAAATGTTATGTCCAAAAGCAGCATCTTATTCTGATAGCAGTTGGTTTGGATTTCCACCAACTGTCGTTTTCTAATCTAAACTCCAAATTCCAAACATCAGTCCATGCTCGACCCTGGTTACCACTTTACAGTATTTACACACACTCAAACACTTTATTCACCTTAGTCAACCGTTTCCTCCTCTCCCTCTCCTCCACCTCTTCTTCTCCTTCTCCCTCTATCTTTCTCTCTATTGGTCCATTTTTTTATCTTTCTCTTTATTGGTCCGTTTTTCTCTCTTTCTCTCTATTGGTCCGTTTTTTATTCTTTCTCTTTATTGGTCCGTTTTTCTCTCTTTCTCTCTATTGGTCCGTTTTTCTCTCTCTTTCTCTCCATTGGTCCGTTTTTCTCTATCTTTCTCTCTATTGGTCCGTTTTTCTCTCTTTCTCTTTATTGGTCCGTTTTTCTCTATCTTTCTCTCTATTGGTCCGTTTTTCTCTCTCTTTCTCTCTATTGGTCCATTTTTCTCTCTTTCTCTCTATTGGTCCGTTTTTCTCTATCTTTCTCTCTATTGGTCCGTTTTTCCCTATCTTTCCCTCTATTGGTCCGTTTTTCTCTCTTTCTCTCTATTGGTCCGTTTTTCTCTCTTTCTCTCTATTGGTCTGTTTTTCTCTATCTTTCTCTCTGTCAGTCCATTGTGCGTCTTCAAGCTGTTGCCGGATATAGAATCGGACTTTCTGTTCTTGAGAATTTTGCGCAGAAGACTGCCTGTTGATAGACTTGGGTGTTGTCAGGTGCTGGCGTGAAGCTTTCACCATGCTGTTCAGATCGAGGAGGGGTTGGCGTGAAGCTTTCACCATGCTGTTCAGATCGAGGAGGGGTTGGCGTGAAGCTTTCACCATGCTGTTCAGATCGAGGAAGGGTTGGCGTGAAGCTTTCACCATGCTGTTCAGATTGAGGAGGGGTTGGCGTGAAGCTTTCACCATGCTGTTCAGATCGAGGAGGGGTTGGCGTGAAGCTTTCACCATGCTGTTCAGATCGAGGAGGGGTTGGCGTGAAGCTTTCACCATGCTGTTCAGATCGAGGAAGGGTTGGCGTGAAGCTTTCATCATGCTGTTCAGATCGAGGAAGGGTTGGCGTGAAGCTTTCACCATGCTGTTCAGATCAAGGAAGGGTTGGCGTGAAGCTTTCACCATGCTGTTCAGATCGAGGAAGGGTTGGTGTGAAGCTTTCACCGTGCTGTTCAGATCGAGGAAGGGTTGGCGTGAAGCTTTCACCGTGCTGTTCAGATCGAGGAGGGGTTGGCGTGAAGCGTTCACCGTGCTGTTCAGATCGAGAAAGGGTTGGCGTGAAGCTTTCACCATGCTGTTCAGATCAAGGAAGGGTTGACGTGAAGCTTTCACCATGCTGTTCAGATCGAGGAGGGGTTGGCGTGAAGCTTTCACCATGCTGTTCAGATCGAGGAGGGGTTGGCGTGAAGCTTTCACCATGCTGTTCAGATCGAGGAGGGGTTGGCGTGAAGCTTTCACCATGCTGTTCAGATCGAGGAAGGGTTGGCGTGAAGCTTTCACCATGCTGTTCAGATTGAGGAGGGGTTGGCGTGAAGCTTTCACCATGCTGTTCAGATCGAGGAGGGGTTGGCGTGAAGCTTTCACCATGCTGTTCAGATCGAGGAAGGGTTGGCGTGAAGCTTTCACCATGCTGTTCAGATCGAGGAGGGGTTGGCGTGAAGCTTTCACCATGCTGTTCAGATCGAGGAGGGGTTGGCGTGAAGCTTTCACCATGCTGTTCAGATCGAGGAAGTGTTGGCGTGAAGCTTTCACCATGCTGTTCAGATCGAGGAAGGGTTGGCGTGAAGCTTTCACCATGCTGTTCAGATCGAGGAGGGGTTGGCGTGAAGCTTTCACCATGCTGTTCAGATCGAGGAGGGGTTGGCGTGAAGCTTTCACCATGCTGTTCAGATCGAGGAAGGGTTGGCGTGAAGCTTTTACCATGCTGTTCAGATCGAGGAAGGGTTGACGTGAAGCTTTCACCATGCTGTTCAGATCGAGGAGGGGTTGGCGTGAAGCTTTCACCATGCTGTTCAGATTGAGGAGGGGTTGGCGTGAAGCTTTCACCATGCTGTTCAGATCGAGGAAGTGTTGGCGTGAAGCTTTCACCATGCTGTTCAGATCGAGGAGGGGTTGGCGTGAAGCTTTTACCATGCTGTTCAGATCGAGGAGGGGTTGGCGTGAAGCTTTTACCATGCTGTTCAGATCGAGGAGGGGTTGGCGTGAAGCTTTAACCATGCTGTTCAGATCGAGGAAGGGTTGGCGTGAAGCTTTCACCATGCTGTTCAGATCGAGGAAGCTTTCACCATGCTGTTCAGATCGAGGAGGGCTTGGCGTGAAGCTTTCACCATGCTGTTCAGATCGAGGAGGGGTTGGTGTCTGTTTCAAATGAATTAACCTCTAGTTGGAAACGTTGCTTTGTACAGCGCTTCATCGTAATTATAAAGTTTTGTATTGAGGAGACAAAAACAGCCAAACCAAATAGCTGGTGTCTTTTTTCACTCTGGTGTGTCTGAAGATGCTGGTTAGTTAGGGGAAGTGCATTAAAATATAATCTACTGTATGGATTGTTATCATTTTTTAATGAAAATTCTGCTGTAAAATTACTTTTGGACTTTTACAATATGACTGTAAATGAAAGTGACCTCTTGTCTGTGACCTTCTCTCTGTTCTATGTTGTGTTTTGGGAAGAGTTCTCTATGTCCTCGACAACTTGATCTCACCAGCTCAAGATGATATTTGACGTTTATTTGACGTAATTCCATGTTCATTGTTCTCTGTGATTGTTCTCTGTGATTGTTCTCTGTGATAATTCCATGTTCATTGTTCTCTGTGATTATGTACTTTACATACCAGGTGTCAATTCAGCACAATGAGGAACAAGGAGCCAGAGCCAGACCGTATTGACCAGCTTCCTAAACCTATTAGTTAATGATGATTCTGGAGTTATTATTCACATACTGTGCACGCCCACCACAATTAATTCAGTCATCATATGCATTTACAATTATTAGCAGAAAATGATCCGTTTTTTATCGTTTACATATTTAAATTCAGGAGGCTGTGATGGGATGAATTTGTTTAAAAAGACAGATCGGAGGATTCTGCGGACCTCACAGTGTTCCTGGGTCTCCGCAGTTACTCCAGGGTTCAGTTACTCCAGGGTTCAGTTACTCCAGGGTTCAGTTACTCCAGGGTTCAGTTACTCCAGGGTTCAGTTACTCCAGGGTTCAGTTACTCCAGGGTTCAGTTACTCCAGGGTTCAGTTACTCCAGGGTTCCGAAATGCAAAAAGGGAGATCGACCAGGAAGCAGTAATGAAATGCAATCTGGGATGGTTAGACGGTGTTTGTGTACCATCGGGTTCTAACTGGATAAGTGTAGCCAGGGGTCTCAGCACTGGAAATGCAATCTGGGATGGTTAGACGGTGTTTGTGTACCACCGGGTTCTAACTGGATAAGTGTAGCCAGGGGTCTCAGCACTGGAAATGCAATCTGGGATGGTTAGACAGTGTTTGTGTGTACCACCGGGTTCTAACCGGATACGTGTAGCCAGGGGTCTCAGCACTGGTTGTTGGATCTAGTCACAGAGCTGATGATCTGCTGACCAGTAAAGTGAGTTGTAAAAACACTGAGATATTAGCAGTAAGGGGAGGTCAATTGAATGATGGGGTTTACAGACTTAATGCTGGGTTCACTTTGACAAAACTAGTCCTGGGACTTAATGATTTGAATTAGAGTAGTGACTCGTGTGGCTCAAGGGAGTCGGCTTCTCTTGGATTCAGCATGAAGCGAAACACACACACACACAAAGGTGTGGTTTTCTTAATTTTTTTTATTATATATTTTTGCTAGATAAAACATTAAGACATTGCACATTGTTTGCCCTGTTTGTCCGCCTGACCTACCCCATCAACCATTTTTGTACCCCCCCACCCAGAATGCCTTAAAACACATTTTTAAAAGTCATTGAGTTACGTATATATAAACTAAAGCAAAAAGTATACTAATCTGGAGGAAGGTGATCCTATAGGTCTATACAGCAGTAACCTCTTAAATCTTTTAGCCAAAGAAAGGCTAACGGAGGATTGACAGATTTTCAATACAATAAAATCCTTCTGAGGACTAACAAGGAGGCAAAGCAATGGCATCTAGTCGTCTATTGGACAGGGAAGGACTTCTGGACCTTAAAAATAGTTATTTCTGCACTGGGCTGCAACTCTATATCAAATGTTTCAGAAAGTGTTTTGAATATAGTTGACCAGTAATGTACCAGATGTGGAAAGGACCAGAACATATGGGTCAAGTCCGCTTTTACACCTGTCACATGTACCATCAAAATTGGGTGGAATTCTGGATAATCTTGAATTACTGAAATGGATACAGTTAAGTACTGTACCTTAAACTGTACAATGTTGAGCCGGGCACAAGAAGAGCTTTCATTTACCCTGAGTAAGGCACTCTTCCAGACTTCCTCAGAGATCTCTCCACCAAGTTCCTATTCCCACTCAGATCAGATTTTAATTGATGGGTTATCAAGGGACATTACTATTAAAAAATATATATGATATGAGTCCCATTAGTTGAAATGGTGTTATCAAAAGGTCATTGTCACGATCGTCTTGATAAGAGAGAGAGGACCAAGGCGCAGCGCGTGAAAAATACATCTTCTTTTAATGAAGGAAAAAACAAATACTTACAAAATGAACAAAACAACCGACAGACGAACGTGAAGCTATAAGGACTAAGTGCACACATGCAACATAGAACATAGACAATTACCCACAAACGCATGATGCCTATGGCTGCCTTAAATATGGCTCCCAATCAGAGACAAATGAAAGACATCTGTGTCTGATTGAGAACCACTCAGGCAACCATAGACATACCTAGAAACATTCACTCAACACAAACCCATACACTAAACCCAACACCCCCTTTACCATATAACCACCCAAAACGAGACAAAACACAAACATTCCCCATGTCACACCCTGACCTAACTAAAATAATAAAGAAAACAAAGAATACTAAGGCCAGGGCGTGACAGGCATCCAACCCCAATCCGGGTGGTAGAAATGCAAAGGTGGGGCTTTGAGTGTGAATAAACTGACAGATTTGGAAATACCTACTGTATATCAACTTGAATGGGGTAGATTACATTTTAAAGTGAGGTTGTCAAAATTGGCAAAGGCGCCGTCAATATAGAAGTAATTAAACTTAGTAAGGCCATTTCTCTGCCACATCCTAAAAGCTGAATCCAGTTCAGAGGTGATTATTACATATAGGGCCTTGAATAGAGAAATCACAGAATTGACGGAATTCTGTCCACATTTTAAGAGTAGTAATAACATTTGGAATAGATGTGTAGCCTGAAGCTGAGAGAGGAAGAACGGAGATGACTAAAGCTGAGAGGGAAAATAGAGGTGACTAAAGCTGAGAGGAAAAATAGAGGTGACTAAAGCTGAGAGAGGAAGAATGGATGTGACTAAAGCTGAGAGAAGAAGAGAAAAAGGAGTCCGTTTCAGTTTGACACCAGTCCGTTTCAGTTTGACACCAGTCAGTTTCAGTTTGACACCAGTCAGTTTCTGCAGTGTGAAGCCAGTAAACAATATGTTGTATCGTTGCTGCCCAGTAATAACACATAGTGTTAGGAGAGGAACATCCTCTGTGTGTTCTATCTCTCTGGAAGGTCAGGTTTTCTTTGTGTTTGTGTGTGCTCTTGTCACACAGAAATCATTGCTGTGACTTAACAATGGGAGTCTCTGTGTGATCATTGATTCAGAAAGACCTGGTAAATCAACAGTAATTCCTGCTGGTAATTTACTGTGCGTTGTGCTAATGAGAGGTGGGGGCGGGGGCGGGGGAGTTATCTCGCTCTGTAATAAGTCTGTTCAATAAGAGGGGGAGGTGAGGGGGTGAGTTAGCTAATGGATTTTAGAGAGGCAGAGATGGAGGGATGGATTTCACCCGGTGCGAACAGAGAGATGGAGAGGGGGAGGAGGTCTGTGAACTGAGTGACGAGCGGGCATTTAGAACACTTATCTTTATTGTTTAGCTGGAATGAAAACACCAGATAGATAGCCTGTCCTCTCTATCTATCTCTAGCCTTCTCTTTATCTCTCTCTATCTCTCCCACTCTCTCTCTCTCTTGTCCATCTGACAATGAAAGTGACTACAGAACAACAGATAACCATTTAAGTGAGTTTACTAATGATAAAAGCGAACAATAAAAGGTAATATGTTTATTTGTTTATCAAAAGGTAGAAGGCATACTGTATATTATTGCGAGAAGTTTATATAAAATGCAGGTACTATTATGATAATAGCATTGTATGGTAAACAATCAAAAATATTATACTCTATCGGGATAGATGTAGAAAGATAGAAGTCTATAGGGATAGATGTAGAAAGATAGAAGTCCAGGATAGATGTAGAAAGATAGAAGTCCAGGATAGATGTAGAAAGATAGAAGTCTGGGATAGATGTAGAAAGATAGAGGTCTATAGGGATAGATATAGAAAGATAGAAGTCTATAGGGATAGATGTAGAAAGATAGAGGTCTATAGGGATAGATGTAGAAAGATAGAAGTCTATGGGGATAGATGTAGAAAGATAGAAGTCTATCGGGATAGATGTAGAAAGATAGAAGTCTATTGGGATAGATGTAGAAAGATAGAGGTCTATAGGGATAGATATAGAAAGATAGAAGTCTATAGGGATAGATGTAGAAAGATAGAGGTCTATAGGGATAGATATAGAAAGATAGAAGTCTATAGGGATAGATGTAGAAAGATAGAGGTCTATAGGGATAGATGTAGAAAGATAGAAGTCTATAGGGATAGATGTAGAAAGATAGAGGTCTATAGGGATAGATATAGAAAGATAGAAGTCTGGGATAGATATAGAAAGATAGAAGTCTATTGGGATAGATGTAGAAAGATAGAGGTCTATAGGGATAGATATAGAAAGATAGAAGTCTATTGGGATAGATGTAGAAAGATAGAGGTCTATAGGGATAGATATAGAAAGATAGAAGTCTATAGGGATAGATGTAGAAAGATAGAGGTCTATAGGGATAGATGTAGAAAGATAGAAGTCTATGGGGATAGATGTAGAAAGATAGAAGTCTATCGGGATAGATGTAGAAAGATAGAAGTCTATAGGGATAGATATAGAAAGATAGAAGTCTGGGATAGATATAGAAAGATAGAAGTCTATAGGGATAGATGTAGAAAGATAGAAGTCTATAGGGATAGATGTAGAAAGATATAAGTCTGGGATAGATATAGAAAGATAGAAGTCTGGGATAGATATAGAAAGATAGAAGTCTATAGGGATAGATATAGAAAGATAGAAGTCTATAGGGATAGATGTAGAAAGATAGAAGTCTGGGATAGATATGGAAAGATAGAAGTCTATAGGGATAGATGTAGAAAGATAGAAGTCTTGTCACGCCCTCACCTTAGAGATCCTTTTTATGTCTCTATTTTGGTTGGTCAGGGTGTGAGTTGGGGTGGGCATTCTATGTTTTTGTTCTATGTTTTCTATTTCTATGTGTTTGGCCGGGTGTGGTTCTCAATCAGAGGCAGCTGTCTATCATTGTCTCTGATTGAGAACCATACTTAGGTAGCCTTTTCCCACCTGTGTTTTGTGTGTAGTTGTTTTCTGTCTTTGTGTCTGTACCAGACAGGACTGTTTCATTTCGTTTCATTCTCTTTGTTATTTTGTTTAGTGTTCTGTTAACATGAACACTTACCACGCTGCGCTTTGGTCCGATGATTTCTCATCTTCAGACGACGAACGTTACAAGTCTATAGGGATAGATATAGAAAGATAGAAGTCTGGGATAGATGTAGAAAGATAGACGTCTATAGGGATAGATGTAGAAAGATAGACGTCTATAGGGATAGATATAGAAAGATAGACCTTATTGTCACACACGCACACACACACACACACACACACACACACACACACACACACACACACACACACACACACACACACACACACACACACACACACACACACACACACACACACACACACACACACACACACACACACACACCCTTCTTGTGCGTTGGATTGAGAAAAGCCATCTTTTATTGATGCACCGTGGTGCCTCCACATGTCGGATGTAGATGTAGATGTAGTGTATCTGTGAGAGAAAACACAAGATTTTACATTAATGAGACAATGTGGTGTTTACATGCTGAATATGTAAAAACAAAAATAGCCAGACAAATGAAGGAAAGAAAATGTAATGAACGAAGCAACAGATCTCATCTGATTCATTCTCATTTCTCTCTTTGTTCAGTCTCTTCACTTACCAACCCAATAAACATAACTGGCCTTTCTGATTAACACACACACACACACACACACACACACACACACACACACACACACACACACACACACACACACACACACACACACACACACACACACACACACACACACACACACACACACACACACACACACACACACACACACACACACACACACACACACAGAGTGGTGCAGCTCTAGGTGTCTACATTTAAGCCTGATCCATAGCTGTAAGAATCATTTAAACCTGATCCATAGCTGTAAGAATCATTTAAGCCTGATCCATAGCTGTAAGAATCATTTAAGCCTGATCCATAGCTGTAAGACTCATTTAAACCTGATCCATAGCTGTAAGAATCATTTAAACCTGATCCATAGCTGTAAGAATCATTTAAACCTGATCCATAGCTGTAAGAATCATTTAAGCCTGATCCATAGCTGTAAGAATCATTTAAGCCTGATCCATAGCTGTAAGAATCATTTAAGCCTGATCCATAGCTGTAAGAATCATTTAAGCCTGATCCATAGCTATAAGAATCATTTAAGCCTGATCCATAGCTGTAAGTATCTAATGTAAGGAGAGAGGTTGGTAAACATTAAAATTAGTAATAATAATAATTAATTGGTAGCCACATGCAGAGATAGCTGTTACCACACACACACACGGGCA
The DNA here is from genome assembly GCF_045679555.1 of Salvelinus alpinus. Lineage (NCBI taxonomy): Eukaryota > Metazoa > Chordata > Actinopteri > Salmoniformes > Salmonidae > Salvelinus > Salvelinus alpinus. The sequence continues at coordinate 94,519,111 of NC_092089.1, forward strand.
GATACACAAAGGCATACACACACACTTTGTCATTCTAAAGTGGATGGAGCCATGTGATGGTCACATATTGTTTGCCTGGCCGTGCTACGACAGAAACAAGCTGAGATGGATGGGGACCTGGGACTGATTGGGGTTAGAGAAGAGAAGAGAAGAGAAAGAGAGAAAGAGAGAAAGAGAGAGAGAGAGAGACTGCATGCAGAAACACCAAATTGAGAGTCTCCATGCAGAATTCTGCTAAAATATTCTCAGTGTACAACGTAGAACACCAAATAATGCATGCAGAGCAGAATACGGCCGATACCCGCTAATTATCAAAATCCAGAAAGAGACATTACATTTTACAACCACCTAAAAGGGTGCAATTCCCAAACCTTCAATAACAAAGCCATCACCTACAGAGAGATGAACCTGGAGAGAGTCCCCTAAGCAAGCTGGTTCTGGGGCTCATTTCACAAACACAAACACACCCCACAGATCCCCAGGACAGCAACACAATTAGACCCAACCAAATCATGAGAAAACAAAAAGATAATTACTTGACACATTGGAAAGAAGTAACAAAAAAACAGAGCAAACTAGAATGCTATTTGGCCCTAAACAGAGAGTACACAGTGGCAGAATACCTATACACTGTGACAGACCCAAACCTAAAAACTTCTTTGGGATCGGTGTCCCTTCCACGGGACGGTTGAGCTAACGTAGGCTAACAATAACATTTCCCAGGATATAGACATATCTGATATTGGCAGAAAGCTTAAATTATTGTTAATCTAACTGCACTGTCCAATTTACAGTAGCTATTAGAGTGAAATAATACCATGCTATTGCTTGAGGAGAGTGCACAGTTTTGAAGATGAAAAGTTATTAATAAACAAATTAAGCACATTTGGGCAGTCTTGATACAACATTTTGAACAGAATGCAATGGTTCATTGGATCAGTCTAAAACAATGCACATACACTGCTGCCATCTAGTGGCCAAAATCTAAACTACAGCTGGGCTGGAATAATACATTATGGCCTTTCTCTTGCATTTCAAATATGATGGTACAAAAAAATGCAAAAGAACAGTTGTTTTTTTCTTAGTATTATCTTTTACCAGATCTATTGTGTTATATTCTCCTCCATTAATTTCACATTTCCGCAAACTTCAGTGTTTCCTTTGAAATGGTACCAAGAATATGCATATCTTTGCTTCAAGGCCTGAGTTGCAGGCAGTTAGATTTGGGCATGTCATTTTAAAATTGAAAAAAAGGGGCGGATCCTTAAGAGGTTTTAAGGAAAGCTTTGACTATGTACAGACCCAGTGAGCATAGACTTGCTATTGCGAAAGGGCAATGTAGGCAGACCTGGCTCTCAAGAGAAGACAGGCTATGTGCACACTGCTCACAAAATGAGCTGGAAACTGAGCTGCACTTCCTAACCTCCAGCCAAATGTATGACCATATTAGAGACACGTATTTCCCTCAGATTACACAGATCCACAAAGAATTCAAAAACAAATCACATGTTGATAAACTCCCATATCTACTGGGTGAAATACCACAGTGTGTCATCACAGCAGTAAGATTTGTGACCTGATGCCACAAGAAAAGGGCAACCAGTGAAGAACAAACACCATTGTAAATACAAACCATATTAATGTTTATTTATTTTCCCTTGTGTACTTTAACCATTTGCACATCGTTACAACACTGTATATTTACATAATATGACATTTGAAATGGCTTTATTCTTTTGGAACATCTCTGTGTGTGTAATGTTTACTGTTCATTATTATTATTTATTTCACTTTGTATATTAAACTACTTCACTTGCTTTTGCAACTTAAACATAAAAGATTCGGCATGGGCTCTCAGATCCTCTAAAAGTTTTACATCTGCACCATCGAAAGCATCTTGACTGGCTGCATCACCTTTGGTATGGTAAATACACTGCCCTTGACCACAAAGCACTATAGAGGGTGGTGCGGACTGCCCAGTACAACACTGGGGCCAAGCTCCCTCCCACCCAGGACCTCTATATTAGGCGGTGTCAGAGGAAGGCCCGAAAAATTACCGAAGGCTCCAGCCACCAAGCCACCCAAGCCACCCAAGCCACCCAAGCCACCCAAGCCACCCAGCCACCCAAGCCACCCAAGCCATAGACTATTTTTAAACTCTGCATCGTTGGGAAGGGCTCAAAACAAGCATTTCATGGAAAAGTCTACACCAGCTGTATTCGGTGCATGTGACAAATACTATTTTATTATATTTGTGTGTCTGCGTGTGTGCAACTGTATAAGCACACATATAAAAACTTCCCACTGGTTGAATCCATGTTGTTTCAATGTAATTTGTCAACGTATTATGAAGTCGAATCTATGTGGAAAATACATTGGATTTGAAAGAAGTCAAAGTAAACTGTTGTTTTGAGGTGAAATGTCAACCACAGGGTTATGTCACCATGGTAACCAAATGTCGACATAGATTAACCTTGTAGAAAATAGACTACATGACCAAAAAGTATGTGGACACCTGCTCGTCAAACATCTCATTCCAAAATCAGGGGCATTAATATGGAGTTGGTCCCCCCTTTGCTGCTATAACAGCCTCCACTCTTCTGGGAAGGCTTTCCACTAGATGTTGGAACATTGCTGTGGGCACTTGCTGCCATTCAGCCACAAGAGCATTAGTGAGGTTGGGCACTGATGTTGGGCGATTAGGCCTGGCTCGCAGTCGACGTTCCAATTCATCCCAAAGGTGTTCGATGGGGTTGAGGTTTCGGGCTCTGTGCAGGCCAGTCAGGTTCTTCCACACCGATCTCGACAAACCATTTCTGTACAGACCTTGCTTTGTGCACAGGGGCATTGTCTGAATGCTGAAACAGGAAAGAGCCTTCCCCAAACTGTTGCCACAAAGCACAAAGTTGGAAGCACAGAATTGTCCAGAATGTCATTGTATGCTGTAGCGTTAACATTTCCCTTCACTGGAACTAAGGGGCCTAGCCAGAACCACGAAAAACAGCCCCAGACCTTTATTCCTCCTCCACCAAACATTACAGTTGACACTATGCATTGGCGCAGGAAGCGTTCTCCTGCCAAACCCGGATTTGTCTGTCGGACTGCCAGATGGTTGATGCGTGAGAACGTGTTTCCACTGCTCCAGAGTCCAATGGTGGTGAGCTTTACACCACTCAAGCCAATGCTTCGCATGTCGCATGGTGATCTTAGGCTTGTGTGCGGCTGCTCGGCCATGGAAACCCATTTCATGGAGCTCCCGAACAGTTATTGTGCTGACTTTGCATCCAGAGGCAGTTTGGATCTCGGTAGTGAGTGTTGCAAACAGACCCCACAGAGCCCCAGACCATTTTTACTCGCTTCAGCACTCGGTGGTCCTGTTCTGTGAGCTTGTGTGGCCAACCACTTCGCTGGGGAGCCATTTTTTGCTCCTAGACATTTCCACTTCACAATAACAGCACTTACAGTTGACCGGGGCAGCTCTAGCAGGGCAGAAATTTTACAAACTGACTTGTTGGAAAGGTGGCTTCCTATGACGGTGCCACGTTGAAAGTCACTGAGCTCTTCGGTAAGGCCATTCTACTGTCAATGTTTGTCTATGGAGATTGCATGGCTGTGTGCTCAATTGTATACACCTGTCAGCAACGGGTGTGACTGAAATAACCGAATCCACTAGTTTGAAGGGGTGTCCACATACTTTTGTATATATAGTGTATGTTGAGTTTGCACCTAAAAATAATGTCAGATCTTCCCATGTTATATTCACTTTCAGAAAAAAACTATAGACTGGGCAGCACATCCTACTGGAGAGTTGATCTGTCTACAGTGCCTCCTACTGGAGAGTTGATCTATCTACAGTACCTCCTACTGGAGAGTTGATCTACCTACAGCACCTCCTACTGGAGAGTTGATCTGTCTACAGCGCCTCCTACTGGAGAGTTGATCTCTCTACAGCACCTCCTACTGGAGAGTTGATCTCTCTACAGCACCTCCTACTGGAGAGTTGATCTGTCTACAGCACCTCCTACTGGAGAGTTGATCTGTCTACAGCGCCTCCTACTGGAGAGTTGATCTCTCTACAGCACCTCCTACTGGAGAGTTGATCTGTCTACAGCGCCTCTTACTGGAGAGTTGATCTACCTACAGCACCTCCTACTGGAGAGTTGATCTCTCTACAGCACCTCCTACTGGAGAGTTGATCTGTCTACAGCACCTCCTACTGGAGAGTTGATCTACCTACAGCACCTCCTACTGGAGAGTTGATCTCTCTACAGCACCTCCTACTGGAGAGTTGATCTGTCTACAGCGCCTCCTACTGGAGAGTTGATCTACCTACAGCGCCTCCTACTGGAGAGTTGATCTACCTACAGCACCTCCTACTGGAGAGTTGATCTCTCTACAGCACCTCCTACTGGAGAGTTGATCTGTCTACAGCGCCTCCTACTGGAGAGTTGATCTACCTACAGCACTTCCTACTGGAGAGTTGATCTGTCTACAGCACCTCCTACTGGAGAGTTGATCTACCTACAGCACCTCCTACTGGAGAGTTGATCTCTCTACAGCACCTCCTACTGGAGAGTTGATCTGTCTACAGCGCCTCCTACTGGAGAGTTGATCTACCTACAGCACCTCCTACTGGAGAGTTGATCTGTCTACAGCACCTCCTACTGGAGAGTTGATCTATCTACAGTACCTCCTACTGGAGAGTTGATCTATCTACAGCGCCTCCTACTGGAGAGTTGATCTGTCTACAGCGCCTCCTACTGGAGAGTTGATTCATCTACTGCTATTCATTTGGTCTCCCATCCAGGGTTTTAACCAAGCCCAGCCCAGCTTAGCTATTTGTCACTGACTATTACCAATGTGCTATTGTGAGAATGATTGTTGAGAGATCTCTTAATAACTAAATAGATTCACTGTTGCTATTGAAGTCATTCCAATGGGTAGGTTTAACAGAGCAAATGAAATGTAACCATACATTATAAATCATATATCATCAATATTTAGGCCTATATAACATTTTACCAAGTCAGGTGTTGTTTCAATTAAACCCAGGATTCAACTAAACATTTACAATACAATAGGCCTGGGGTTTCAAGCTCTGGTTGACTTGAAATTTAATGATTTTTAATGACAATGAATTGTGTTAGGTTGTCAACACAACCAAATATCAACATTTGAAAAAAATCTAAGTTAAAGAACAGTACTAAATCAAATCAAACTTTATTTAAACTTTGATTTGATTTGATTTAGTACTGTTCTTTGACTTTGATTTTTGGTTGAGATGGAGACGTGAATCCGTCAAGAAAACTGTAATAAAGCCAGACTGAGTCAGTGGTACAGATGGAACTATCCAAGCAGAAGATACTTCTCCTTCAAACGGTGATGTTTGGTTGCATTGACAACCAAACACAACTCAATATCACTTTTGAAATGACAATAAATAACCCAATCACTTTTCGACCAGTGGAGAAATAATATGATGGATTCACATCTCCAGCTCAACCACAAATAAAAGTTCAAGAATGGGATGAAGCCAACGGTTCAGACGGAACTCTCCAAGCAGCAGTTAAGTTGTCTACCAAAAACAATTCAATATAAATTTTATAATCCAGTAAAGAACCCAAAATCAAGGCTATTTTACAAATTAACCTTCATTCAACCTTAAAATGAGTAACACATCCATGGCCACATTTTGAGGTTACTGTAACCATACATTTATATCTTATGTAATCATATGAAGTGTGCATGTTCAAGATAGCGTGCATGGGTCATCAAAGGTCTGTGGAGATCTTCACAATTGCTGTAAGAATCTGCACAGAATCTCGAATAGCAATGATCACATGCACCATAAATGTTTTATGTAATCTCAACTGCAATCCAGGCCATTTGGTTCTGCTATTACATGAAGCACAGTAATAACACATGAATCTGATGTATAAATAAGCATCATGTCTATTGTCGCCTATTAAAGACAGGGTCAACAGGTACTGTACTTGTGCCAACCTGAAATGATGACCACCTGTTCTGATGTTACACTGGACCGTTCCTGCCAAGCTTATAGAAAGAGAAAGCCAAGGTTAAATGGAGGAAGTTAGAGAAACAAACGGGCAGAGAACACACACACACACACATTGTCCATTAGAATGGTAGTGTTCTGCTCTGCTGATGATGAGGTGCAAATGGACTGAACAGGCCTCCATGCATCAATAACCTCTCACTCCTCTTTCATCTCTCTCTCTCTCCTCTGTGTGATCTCTCTCTCTCCCCACTCCGTCTCTCTCCCCTTCTCTCTCTCTATCTCTGTCTCTATCTATCTCTCTCCTCTTTCCGTACACCTTTTCCACCTCTCTCTCCTCAGTGTTCTCTCTCTACCTTCTCTCTACCCTCTCCCCCCTCTCTCTCTCTCTCTACCCCCCTCTCTCTCTCTCTACCCTCTCTCTACCCTCTCTCTCTCTTTCTCTCTCTCACTCTCTCTCTACCCTCTCTCTCTCTACCCTCTCTATCTTTCTCTTTCTCTCTGTTGCTCTCTCTCCCTGTCTCTCTCTCTCCCTCTCTCTGTCTCTCTCTGTGTCTCTCTCTCTACCCTCTCTCTCTCTACCCTCTCTCTCTCTTTCTCTCTGTTGCTCTCTCTCTCTGTCTCTCTCTCTCCCTCTCCCTCTCTCTGTCTCTCTCTCTCTCTGTCTCTCTCTCTCTGTCTCTCTCTCTGTCTCTCTCTCTCTCTCTCTCTCTCTCTCTCTCTCTCTCTCTCTCTCTCTCTCTCTCTCTCTCTCTCTCTCTCTCTCTCTCTCTCTCTCTCTCTCTCTCTGTCTCTCTCTCTCTGTCTCTCTCTCTTTCTCTCTCTCTGTCTCTCTCTCTCTGTCTCTCTCTCTCTCAGTCTCTCTCTCCCTCTCTCTGTCTCTCTCGCTCGCTCTCTGTCTCCCTCTCTCTCTGTCTCTCTCTCTCTGTTTCTCTCTCTCTCTCTCTCTCTATCCCTCTCTCTGTCTCTCTCTCTCTCTGTCTCCCTCTTTCTCTGTCTCTCTCTCTCTGTCTATCTCTCTCTCTGTCTCCCTCTCTCTCTGTCTCTCTCTCTCTCTCTCTCTCTCTCTCTCTCTCTATCTCTCCTGTGTCCATACAACATATCTTCCAACTATTCCACCTCTCTCCTCTCTGTGGTCCAAGGTGAGTGGACATGTTTCACTGTCCTTGTTGCTACTATATGGGAAAAGAGAGAGGACAATTGTAATGTTATCATAGTCTGAGGAAGATGAATCTACACCTTCATGTAGCCATCACAATCCTCTCTCTCCTCTAGCATGGGGTTAAAAACCCGCGACTGTCTGTCCGTGCATTTGAGCTTGTGTGTGTGTGTGTGTGTGTGTGTGTGTGTGTGTGTGTGTGTGTGTGTGTGTGTGTGTGTGTGTGTGTGTGTGTGTGTGTGTGTGTGTGTGTGTGTGTGTGTGTGTGTGTGTGTGTGTGTGTGTGTGTGTGTGTGTGTGTGTGTGTGTGTGTGTGTGTGTGTGTGTGTATGTGTGTGTGTGCGTGTGTGTATGTGTGCGTGTGTGTATGTGTGCGCGTGCGCGTGTGTGTGTGTGTGAGATGTGGTCAGAATGGGTTTTGTATTCCCTCAGGGTCGGTTGGGTAACACAGATCAAAGAGAGAGAGATGGAGGTTAAATGGCCAGACCTGAGTAACAAACACACAAACACACACACACAAACACACATACACAGGTTGCAATGGACAGCATTTGAAGGACCCTAGGAGAGTAAGGGACTTGTGAGAGCGAAACTAACTTTGTCAGTCCACTCTCAGACCCATACCTCTCAACCAGAGCCATTACCTGGATGTGTTCATTCTACAACATCAAATAGCTTCCATCCACAGATAATTAAAAACTAGGGTCAAACACTTAACATCTAACCAGAAACCGTGGATAGATGGAGGCATTCGCGCAAAAATGAAAGCGCGAACCACCGCATTTAACCATGGAAAGATGACCGGGAATATGGCCAAATACAAACAGTGTAGTTATTCCCTCCGCAAGGCAATCAAAAAGACAAAACGTCAGTATAGAGACAAAGTGGAGTCGCATTTCAATGACTCAGACACAAGACGTATGTGTCAGGGTCTACAGACAATCACAGACTACAAAAAGAAAACCAGCCACGTCACAGACACCGACGTCTTGCTTCCAGACAAACTAAACACCTTCTTTGCCCGCTTTGAGGATAATACAGTGCCACCGCCAGGGCCCACTACCAAGGACTGCACCAGGGCCCACTACCAAGGACTGCACCAGGGCCCACTACCCCCTCCTTCTCCGTGGCCGACGTGAGTAAGACAGTTAAACGTGTTAACCCTCGCAAGAATGCCGGCCCAGACGGCATCCATATCCGCGTCCTCAGAGCATGAGCAGACCAGCTGGCTTGTGTGTTTACGGACATATTCATTTTCTCCCTATCCCAGTCTGCTGTCAAAACACATGCTTCAAGATGGCCACCATTGTTCCTGTTCCCAAGAAAGCTAAGGTAATTGAACTGAATGACTATCGCCCCGTAACACTCAGGTCTGTCATCATGAAGTGCTTTGAGAGACTAGTCAAGGATCATATCACCTCCACCATAACTGTCACCCTAGACCCACTGCAACATTCATAAAGCCGCTGGGCCAGACGGATTACCAGGATGTGTACTCAAAGCATGCGCGGACCTACTGTCAAGTGTCTTCACTGACATTTTCAACCTCTCCCTGATCAAGTCTGTAATACCTACATGTTTCAAGCAGACCACTATAATCCCTGTGCCCAAGGAAGTGAAGGTAACCTGCCTAAATGATTACCGCCTCGTGCCATTCACGTCGGTAGCCATGAAGTGCTTTGAAAGGCTGGTCATGGCTCACATCAACAGCATCCTCCAGGACACCCTAGACCCATTCCAATTCGCATACTGTCCAAACAGATCCACAGATGACACAATCTCAATCGCACTCCACACTGCCCTTTCTGATCTGGACAAAAGGAACACCTATGTGAGAATGCTGTTCATTGACTACAGCTCAGCATTCAACGCCATAGTGCCCACGAAGCTCATCACTAAGCAAAGGGCTCTGGGACTAAACACCTTCCTCTGCAACTGGATCCTGGACTTCCTGACAGGCCGCCCCCAGGTGGTAAGAGTAGGCAACAACACGTCTCCCACGCTGATCCTTAACACTGGGGCCCCTCAGGGGTGTGTAGTTAGTCCCCTCCTGTATTCCCTGTTAACCCACAACTGCATGGCCAAACACAACTCCAACACCATCATTAAGTTTGCTGACGACACAACAGTGGTAGGCCTGATCACCGAAAACGATGAGACGGCCTATAGGGAGGAGGTCAGAGAACTGGCAGTGTGGTGCCAGGACAACAGCCTCTCCCTCAATGTGAGCAAGACAAAGGAGCTGATCGTGGACTACAGGAAAAGGTGGGCCGAACAGGCCCCCATTAACATCAACGGGGCTGTAGTGGAGTGGGTCGAGAGTTTCAAGTTTCTTGGAGTCCACATCACCAACGAACTATCATGGTCCAAACATACCAAGACAGACGTGAAGAGGGCAAGACAAAACCTTTTCCCCCTCAAGAGACTGAAAAGATTTGGCATGGTTCCCCAGATTCTCAAAAGGTTCTATAGCTGCACCATCGAGAGCGTCCTGGCCAGTTGCATCACTGCCTGGTATGGCAACAGCTCGGCATCTGACCGTAAGGCGCTACAGAGGGTAGTGCGAATGGCCCAGTACATCACTGGGGCCAAGCTTCCTGCCATCCAGGACCTTTAATAATAGGCGGTGTCAGAGGAAAGCCCAGAAAATTGTCAGAGACTCCAGTCACCCAAGTTATAGACTGTTTTCTCTGCTATGGCACGGCAAGCGGTACCGGAGCGCCAAGTCTAGGACCAAAAGGCTTCTCAACAGCTTCTACACCCAAGCCATTATACTGCTGAACAATTCATAAAAATCGCCACCGGACAATTTGTACACTGCTGCTACTCGCTGTTTGTTTGTTACCTATGCATAGTCACTTCGCCCCCACCTACATGAACAGAGTACCTCAACTAGCCTGTACCCCTGCACACTGACTTGGTACCGGTGACCCCTGTATATAGCCTCGTTATTGTCATTCTTATTGTGTTACTTTTTATTTTAACTGGTACGGCAACTGCACCGCCCACAACCGCAGGGCTCTCCAGAGGGTAGTGAGGTCTGCACAACGCATCACCGGGGGCAAACTCCCTGCCCTCCAGGACACCTAAAGCCCCCGATGTCACAGGAAGGCCAAAACGATCATCAAGGACAACAACAACCTGGGCCACTGCCTGTTCACCCTGTTACCATCCAGAAGGTGAGGTCAGTACAGGTGCATCAAAGCTGGGACCGAGAGACTGAAAAACAGCTTCTATCTCAAGGCCATCATGTCATCAAGGCCATGTTAAACAGCCATCACTAACTCAGAGGCCTACATACAGACTTGAAATCATTGGCCACTCTAATAATGGATTTTTATTTTATTTTTATTTCACCTTTATTTAACCAGGTAGGCTAGTTGAGAACAAGTTCTCATTTGCAACTGCGACCTGGCCAAGATAAAGCATAGCAGTGTGAACAGACAACACAGAGTTACACATGGAGTAAACAATAAACAAGTCAATAACATGGTAGAAAAAAAGAGAATCTATATACAATGTGTGCAAAAGGCATGAGGTAGGCAATAAATCGAATAATTACAATTTAGCAGATTAACACTGGAGTGATAAATCATCAGATGATCATGTGCAAGAAGAGATACTGGTGTGCAAAAGAGCAGAAAAGTAAATAAATAAAAGCAGTATGGGGGGTGAGGTAGGTAAATTGGGTGGGTAGTTTACAGATGGACTATGTACAGCTGCAGCGATCGGTTAGCTGCTCGGATAGCAGATTTTTAAAGTTGTTGAGGGAGATAAAAGTCTCCAACTTCAGAGATTTTTGCAATTCGTTCCAGTCGCAGGCAGCAGAGAACTGGAAGGAAAGGCGTCCAAATGAGGTTTTGGCTTTAGGGATGATCAGTGAGATACACCTGCTGGAGCGCGTGTTGCGGGTGGGTGTAGCCATCGTGACCAGTGAACTGAGATAAGGCGGCACTTTACCTAGCATAGCCTTGTAGATGACCTGGAGCCAGTGGGTCTGACGACGAACATGTAGCGAGGGCCAGCCGACTAGGGCATACAGGTCGCAGTGGTGGGTCGTATAAGGTGCTTTAGTAACAAAACGAATGGCACTGTGATAAACTGCATCCAGTTTGCTGAGTAGAGTATTGGAAGCTATTTTGTAGATGACATCGCCGAAGTCGAGAATCGGTAGGATAGTCAGTTTTACTAGGGTAAGTTTGGCGGCGTGAGTGAAGGAGGCTTTGTTGCGGAATAGAAAGCCGATTCTTGCTTTGATTTTGGATTGGAGATGTTTGATATGAGTCTGGAAGGAGAGTTTGCAGTCTAGCCAGACACCTAGGTACTTATAGATGTCCACATATTCTAGGTCGGAACCGTCCAGGGTGGTGATGCTAGTCGGGCGTGCGGGTGCAGGCAGCGAACGGTTGAAAAGCATGCATTTGGTTTTACTAGCGTTTAAGAGCAGTTGGAGGCCACGGAAGGAGTGTTGTATGGCATTGAAGCTCGTTTGGAGGTTAGATAGCACAGTGTCCAAGGAAGGGCCGGAAGTATATAGAATGGTGTCGTCTGCGTAGAGGTGGATCAGGGAATCGCCCGCAGCAAGAGCAACATCATTGATGTATACAGAGAAAAGAGTCGGCCCGAGAATTGAACCCTGTGGTACCCCCATAGAGACTGCCAGAGGACCGGACAACATGCCCTCCGATTTGACACACTGAACTCTGTCTGCAAAGTAGTTGGTGAACCAGGCAAGGCAGTCATTAGAAAAACCGAGGCTACTGAGTCTGCCGATAAGAATATGGTGATTGACAGAGTCGAAAGCCTTGGCCAGGTCGATGAAGACGGCTGCACAGTAATGTCTTTTATCGATGGCGGTTATGATATCGTTTAGTACCTTGAGCGTGGCTGAGGTGCACCCATGACCGGCTCGGAAACCGGATTGCACAGCGGAGAAGGTACGGTGGGATTCGAGATGGTCAGTGATCTGTTTGTTGACTTGGCTTTCGAAGACCTTAGATAGGCAGGGCAGGATGGATATAGGTCTGTAACAGTTTGGGTCCAGGGTGTCTCCCCCTTTGAAGAGGGGGATGACCGCGGCAGCTTTCCAATCCTTGGGGATCTCAGATGATACGAAGGAGAGGTTGAACAGGCTGGTGATAGGGGGTGCGACAATGGCGGCGGACAGTTTCAGAAATAGGGGGTCCAGATTGTCAAGCCCAGCTGATTTGTATGGGTCCAGGTTTTCCAGCTCTTTCAGAACATCTGCTATCTGGATTTGGGTAAAGGAGAAGCTGGGGAGGCTTGGGCGAGTAGCAGCGGGGGGGGCGGGGCTGTTGGCCAAGGTTGGAGTCGCCAGGAGGAAGGCATGGCCAGCCATTGAGAAATGCTTGTTGAAGTCTTCGATTATCACGGATTTATCGGTGGTGACCGTGTTACCTAGCCTCAGTGCAGTGGGCAGCTGGGAGGAGGTGCTCTTGTTCTCCATGGACTTTACAGTATCCCAGAACTTTTTGGAGTTAGAGCTACAGGATGCAAATTTCTGCTTGAAAAAGCTGGCCTTTGCTTTCCTGACTGACTGCGTGTATTGGTTCCTGACTTCCCTGAACAGTTGCATATCGCGGGGGCTCTTCGATGCTATTGCAGTTCGCCACAGGATGTTTTTGTGCTGGTCGAGGGCAGTCAGGTCTGGAGTGAACCAAGGGCTATATCTGTTCTTGGTTCTGCATTTTTTGAACGGAGCATGCTTGTCTAATATGGTGAGGAAGTAACATTTAAAGAATGACCAGGCATCCTCAACTGACGGGATGAGGTCAATATCCTTCCAGGGTACCCGGGCCAGGTCGATTAGAAAGGCCTGCTCGCAGAAGTGTTTTAGGGAGCGTTTGACAGTGATGAGGGGTGGTCGTTTGACCGCGGACCCGTGGCGGATACAGGCAATGAGGCAGTGATCGCTGAGATCTTGATTGAAGACAGCAGAGGTGTATTTGGAGGGCAGGTTGGTCAGGATAATGTCTATTAGGGTGCCCATGTTTACGGATTTAGGGTTGTACCTGGTGGGTTCCTTGATGATTTGTGTGAGATTGAGGGCATCAAGCTTGGATTGTAGGACTGCCGGGGTGTTAAGCATATCCCAGTTTAGGTCACCTAACAGAACAAACTCTGAAGCTAGATGGGGAGCGATCAATTCACAGATGGTGTCCAGGGCACAGCTGGGAGCTGAGGGGGGTCGGTAGCAGGCGGCAACAGTGAGAGACTTATTTCTGGAGAGATTAATTTTTAAAATTAGAAGTTCGAACTGTTTGGGCATAGACCTGGAAAGTATGACAGAACTTTGCAGGCTATCTCTGCAGTAGATTGCAACTCCTCCCCCTTTGGCAGTTCTATCTTGACGGAAAGTGTTATAGTTGGGTATGGAAATCTCAGAATTTTTGGTGGCCTTCCTAAGCCAGGATTCGGACACGGCAAGGACATCAGGGTTGGCAGAGTGTGCTAAAGCGGTGAGTAAGGCAAACTTAGGGAGGAGGCTTCTGATGTTGACATGCATGAGGCCAAGGCTTTTTCGATCACAGAAGTCAACAAATGAGGGTGACTGGGGACATGCAGGGCCTGGGTTTACCTCCACATCACCCGAGGAACAGAGGAGTAGTAGGATGAGGGTGCGGCTAAAGGCTATCAAAACTGGTCGCCTAGAGCGTTGGGGACAAAGAATAAAAGGAGCAGATTTATGGGCGTGGTAGAATAGATTCTGGGCATAATGTGCAGACAGGGGTATGGTGGGGCGTGGGTACAGCGGAGGCAAGCCCAGGCACTGGGTGATGATAAGAGAGGTTGTATCTCTGGACATGCTGGTCTCAATGGGTGAGGTCACCGCATGTGTGGGGGGTGGGACCAAGGAGGTATCAGAGGTACGGAGAGTGGAACTACAGGGTCCATTGCAAACCAAAACAATGATAATGATAACTAGCCTGAACAACAGTATGCAAGGCATATTGATATTTGAGAGAGACATACAATAAGGCATAAAGTGATTGCAGGTCTTGATTGGGAGAGCTAGCTAAAACAACAGGTAAGATAACAGCAGCAATAACAGGGTGCTAGTCTAACACAGCAACAACAGGTAAAAATGGCGACGACTAGGCAGAGAGGGTCGGATTAACTACACACAGATCCTGAGTTAAAGCACAGAGCCGACAGATAAAACACAAATAAACAGAATGGAGTACCGTGAATTAATGGACAGTCAAGCATGCATCAGCTATGTAGCCAAGTGATCATAGTGTCCAGGGGGCAGCCGTAGATGGAGCAGGGAGGCCTCCACTAAGCTAGCACGCGGCGTTTAAAGTTAGTAGCCCGGGGTGTGGTCTGCTCAGACGGAGGGGGTCTGCTCAGACGTGGTCGTGTCGACAGAGAATCCAAGCCAGATGGCGATGGCGAAAGAGAGGTTGTGAATTGTAGAATTGTGTTTGCTAACTGGTGCTAGCTTCGTGGCAGTGGCGCTAGCTGCGCTAGCTACAAGCTAGCTGTGAGGATCAGAAGTAGTGGCTCAGGGATTACGGCAGGAATCCGGCGTTGTTGTCGAGAGACAGTCCGATGCTGGTAAATTGGTGAGTAATATCCAGGCTAATAACAGGGCTGGTGTCTGTGCAGAAGGTGAAAGCTACTAGCAGCGGCAAAAAAATGGCTAAATTAGCTTGTAGCTGGTATTGTAGCCCAGGAATTCGCTGGTAGACCTCTTCAGCTAGCCGGCAGATGGGCCTAGCTCGAGGCTAGCTCAAGGCTAACTGGTGCTTGCTTTGGGACAGAGGTGTTAGCCAGTAGTAGCCACTCGGTTGCAGCTAGCTAGCTGTGATGATACGGTATAATTGTCCAGAGCTTGCGTCAGGAATCCGGTGATGTGGTAGAGAAAAAGCAGTCCTATATGCTCTGGGTTGATATCGCGCTTGCAGACTGGCAGGTATTGGCCCGGTATTGAAGCTGGCTGTGTCCGAGTTGAGGGTGAAGACCGCAGCAGTGGCTAACTGACTACTAGCTAGTAGCTAGTTATCTGGCTAGCTTCTGATTGGGGTTACGGTTCTAAAGTATAAAAAATAGCAGGTCCGTACCACATTGGGTGAGGCGGAATGTAGGAATGTATATTCAGTTCCTAGATGGAAAGTGAAATTAAAATATATACGAAATGTATACGAAAAATACGAAGACTATTTACACGGGACAGGACAAGACAAAGAGACACGTCCGACTGCTACGCCATCTTGGATTGTAAAAAAGATCACTAGTCAGTTTATTAATGCCACCTTTAAATAATGATGTTTACATATCTTGCACTACTCATCCCAGATGTATATACTGTATTTTATACCGTCTATTGCATTTCGTCTATGCCGGTCAGTCATTGCTCATCCATATATATATATGTATATATTCTTATTCCATTCCTTTACTTAGATTTGTGTGTATTAGGAAGTTGTTGTGGAATTGTTAGATTATTTGTTAGATATTGCTCCACAGTCGGACTAGAAGCACAAGCATTTCGCTACACTCGCAATAACATCTGCTAACCATGTGTATGTGACCAATAAATTTTGACCTCTTGTTGATTGATATCCATTGAATTGTCAATTTTCTGTTTTAGAAAGATTTGCACAAATATGGAAAGATAGATGGTATCATCATAAAACAACATATATTTAGATCATACAAGGGAGAAACCTTATCTTAAATTGAGGAGATCTTTCCATTTTTCAGTTAAGTGCCTGCACCTGCTGTCCTTTCAAATTCAAATCCAATTATTTCAGTTGGGCAGTTAGGTTCCTGCAAGAACTCCCACCAACTAAGGAGGTTCATTGATTATCTCTTTCTTTCTTTCTCTCGGAGGACCTGAGCCCTAGGACCATGCCTCAGGACGACCTGACATGATGACTCCTTGCTGTCCCCAGTCCACCTGGCCGTGCTGCTGCTCCAGTTTCAACTGTTCTGCCTGCGGCTATGGAACCCTGACCTGTTCACCGGACGTGCTTCCTGTCCCATGACCTGCTGTTTTCATCTCTCTAGAGACCGCAGGAGCGGTAGAGATACTCTTAATGATCGGCTATGAAAAGCCAACTGACATTTACTCCTGAGGTTCTGACTTGTTGCACACTCGACAACTACTGTGATTATTATTATTTGACCATGCTGGTCATTTATGAACATTTGAACATCTTGGCCATGTTCTGTTATAATCTCCGTCCGGCACAGCCAGAAGAGGACTGGCCACCCCTCATAGCCTGGTTCTTCTCTAGGTTTCTTCCTAGGTTTTGGCCTTTCTAGGGAGTTTTTTCTAGCCACCGTGCTTCTACACCTGCATTGCTTGCTGTTTGGGGTTTTAGGCTGGTTTTCTGTACAGCACTTTGTGACATCAGCTGATGTAAGAAGGGCTTTATAAATACATTTGATTTGATTAAACCCATCTCCTATGGGGTTCTAGGAAGAACCTTTTGGGGCAATTTTCAGTGCCAAGAAACATAAGGCTCTTCAAAGAACTTTGAGGATCTTAGAAGAACCCTTGTTGAACCCCTCATTTTTAGAGTGTACTGCTGTACGACATGATTTATATCTACTGTAGCAACACAGTTTGGGTCTTGTTGAATTGGGTTCTGATGCAGTTATGCTACTCTAGATCTATAGCATTCCTTCTGATGGAGGGTGTGTGTGTGTTTGTGTGTGTGTGTGTGCATGTGTGTATGTGTGTACATGTCTGTGTTAAAGAGTGTGCATTAATGTGTGTGAGGAAGTGTGTGTGCTTGGTGAGGCTGTTAGGTTGTCGTCAGTCTCCTGGGTGACCAGAGGAGAAAGACACATGCTCCTTGAAAAGAGAGAGGGAGGGCGAGAGAGAGGGAGAGAGAGAGAATGAGAAAGAGAGACTATAGCTCTCTCCAGGCATCTTGCATTAGTGTGTGTGTGTGTGAATGTGTTACAGGTCAGGTGCATAGTGAGCAGTGTCAAGCCATCATTAGAGCCCCTGTCACCCAGCCTTAGTTGATCTCTCTATAAAGCTCTGTTTTGAATACCCCAGTCACGTCCTGCACTGCTACTGACTAGCGCTGAGAGGGCGCTGACAGAGTGTGTGTGTGTGTGTGTGTCAGGGGTGTTAACAGAGTTAAACTGTCCTGACAAAGACGTTACCCAGCAGCCATAGTACTGCTTCAGATCACCTCTCACCAGTTACCTCTCAGAGTTACTTGAAAACACTGTAGTTTTACTTTGCAGTTTACAAGCTGTCATGCAGCTACTCTCTGGGCACCACCTCTCACTCTCACACTGGTACAGAGTTTACTCAACTCAGGTCACGTCCTAAATGGCACCCTCTTCCTTATGTAGTGCACTACTTTTGACCAGGACTGGTACCCTATTCCTTATATAGTGCACTACTTTTGACCAGGGCTGGCACCCTATTCCCTATATAGTGCCCTACTTTTGACCATGGCCCAGTGCACTATGAAGGGAATAGGTTTCCATTTGGGACATGGCCTCAGTTTACAGGACTACACTATGGGAAAGGTCTTGTTTTGAGTAGCAGTGTTTGGCCCTAGTTTAATTCAGCGTTTTGAGTAGCAGTCCATTAGGTGTTTGGCCCTAGTTTAATTCAGCGTTTTCAGTAGCAGTCCATTAGGTGTTTGGCCCTAGTTTAATTCAGCGTTTTCAGTAGCAGTCTACCAAGGCAATGGAATTATAAAACTGTTACTCCATAACCCAGCAAGTGCTGCTCATGTTGATGCATATCAGGCTGAGGAGAATAAGGGTGGATATAGAATGGTACATTTAAGGGTCATTACATTTGTATGATGGCATATTGGATGTAATTAGAATAGTAGAATATGGCTTGTCTCTGGTTAGCAGTGTAGTAAAGGATAAACAACGCAGGCTGGCTGCCACACAGAGTGGAATTACCTTATTATAATGTTTATATGTGAGATAAAATGTCCGGAGCTGGATCGATGTTTTAAAGATGGAATCCGCAGTAGGGAAAACAACGCCTCACAGCCATTGTTATTGTTTTTGTTTTGTTGATGAAGCGGAGGTGAGGAAGTGGTGTGCAACAAAAACATGACAGTACATTTTCTGATGTTCTGTTGCACGCGCAACGATGTCCGAGGGGGAAAAACAAACAGCTACGTCGTTGTAATATCGCAAATGGACATGGCAGTTTCACAATTAAAGATTCCAGCTTTAAGGGCTGTTTTAAAGGCACTGAGAACACTGAAGTGTGTCCCAAATGGTAGCCTAATCCCGATATAGTGCACAACTTTTGACTCAAGACCTATGGGAATAGGATCCCATTTGGGACGCGTCCTAACAAATCTCCAATCAGTAGTTCTCTACTGCCCTCTACTGCTCAGGTGTCGTCACATTAACATAATTCGGGAAATTCAGAAAAATCTGTGCTGACACACAACTAAATGCTGAAGCCAAACATGGTCATTTTGCCAGGGTGATTCAACTCTACTAAAACAGATTAATTAATGTTAGAGCCGTAAAGTCACTTTGTTTAGGCTTGGCTCTGCATGGGTAAAATATGAATGATTTAGCATATTAGTTAGCTTATTAGTATGCCTCTGACATATTAACCAACCCCAGGGGACCATATTTGCTCTTTTTGAATATATGCTAATTTATTTTTTATTTTGGTTTGGATCGTTTTCAATGACTTTTGGGAACAGTGTTTGGATAATTAATAATATAATGAGTGTGTGCATGCTGATTCAGAGTTGTGGGCCCTCTTCATAAAAAGACAATGATAAGGTAGATTAGCATACAAATTAGGAACATTTCGAACTGGTTTTTAATCAACTAATTTTTTTTCTCTTCCTCAACCTTGACCAGTTTGAAATAGCCTCTGTCTGTTCCCTTGGAGAATGTAAACATTGTTCCAGCTTTTAATTGATATGACTCGATTGATATTGTCCTTCGTTCCAAAACTGGTTCCTTTGTTACTTTTAAATTTGTCCTGGGTACTTTAACATAGCCTACTTTCTACCTCTGTCTCCTCTTTGTTTTCACTGACATCCCTCCTCACTGACTCCTGTCTTCATTCTGTCTTTGCTAGCCACACCTGTAGCTCCAAGCCAGATAAATTATCACTTAATTTCTCTTATAATAAAGTACAGAGAGAGAAAGAGAGAGAGAGAGAGAGAGAGGGAGAGCTAGAGGGAGAGAGAGAGCGAGCGAGGGAGAGAGAGAGAAGGAGAGAGGGAGAGAGGAGAGACAGAGAAAGAGAGAGGGAGAGGGAGAGAGAGAACAGCAACCTTGGGAAAATCCTTTGCATTATCATTAACAGTAGTGAAAACAATTTCAAATTGGCTTTTTATCAAATTACCGTACGACAGACCACAAATTCACCCTGCACACCCTAATTGACAAAACAAGAACAAAAAACAAACGCAAAGTCTTCTCATCCTTTGCTGATTTAAAAAAAGCGTTTGACTCAAATTGGGATGAGGGTCTGCTATACAAATTGATGGAAAGTGGTGCTGGGGAAAAACATACAACATTATAAAATCCATGTATACAAAAAACAAGTGTGAGGTTAAAATTGGCAAAAAACACATTTCTTTCCACAAGGTCGTGGGGTGAGACAGGGATGCAGCTTAAGCCCCACCCTCTTCAACATATATATAATCGAATTAGCGAGGGCACTAGAACAGTCTGCAGCACCCGGCCTCCCCCTACTAGAATCTGAAGTCAAATGTCTACTGTTTGCTGTTGATCTGGTGCTTCTGTCTCCAACCAAGGTGGGCCTACAGCAGCACCTAGATATTCTGCACAGATTCTGTCAGACCTGGGCCCTGACAGTAAATCTCAGTAAGACAAAAATAATGGTGTTCCAAAAAAGGTCCAGTTACCAGGACCACAAATACAAATTCCATCTAGACCGCATTGCCTTAGAGCACACAACAAACTATGCATACCTTGGCCTAAACATCAAATCAAATGTTATTTGTCACATGCGCCGAATGCTTACTTACAAGCCCTTAACCAACAATGCTTTAAGAAGTTTCAAAAAAGAAGACAAAAAGTGTTGAGTAAAAAATTGATGAGTAGAAAACTGACAATAAAGTAACAAATAACTAAACAGCAGCAGTAAAATAACAATACCGAGGCTATGTATACAGGTGGTACCGGTACAAAGTCAACGTGCGGGGATACTGGTTAGTCGAGGTAATTGAGGTAATATGGACATGTAGGTAGCGTTAAAGTGACTATGCATAGATAATAAACAGAGAGTAGCAGTAGCGTAAAAGAGGGGTCTGGGTAGTCATTTGATTAGCTGTTCAGGAGTTTTATGACTTGGGGGTAGAAGCTGTTAAGAAGCCTTTTGGACCTAGACTTGATGCTCCGGTACCACTTGCAGTGCGGTAGCAGAGAGAACAGTCTATGACTAGGGTGGCTGGAGTCTTTGACAATTTATATGGCCTTCCTCTGACACCGCCTGGTATAGAGGTCCTGGATGGCAGGAAACTTGGCCCCGGTGATGTACTGGGCCGTACGCACTACCCTCTGTAACGCCTTGTGGCCGGAGGCTGAGCAGTTGCCATACCAGGCAGTGATGCAACCAGTCAGGATGCCCTCGATGGTGCAGCTGTAGAACCTTTTGAGGATCTTAGGACCCATGCCAAATCTTTTCAGTCTCCTGAGGGGGAACAGGCTTTCTCGTGCCCTTTTCACGACTGTCTTAGTATGTTTGGACCATGATCGTTTGTTGGTGATGTGGACACCGAGGAACTTGAAGCTGTCAACCTGCTCCACTGCAGCTCTGTCGATGATAATGGGGGCGTGCTCGGTCCTTTTCCTGTAGTCCACAATCAGCTCCTTTGTCTTGATCACTTTGAGGGAGAGGTTGTTGTCCTGGCACCACACTGGCCAGGTCTCTGACCTCCTCTCTACAAGCTGTCTCATCGTAGTTGGTAATCTGGCCTAACACTGTTGTGTCATCAGCAAACTTGATGATGGTGTTGGAGTCGTGCCTGGTCGTACAGTCATGAGTGAACAGGGAGTACAGGGGGGGACTGAGCACGCACCCCTGAGGGGCCCCCGTGTTGGGGATCAGCATAGTGGATGTGTTATTACCTACCCTTACCACCTGGGGGCGGCCATCAGGAAGTCCAGGATCCAGTTGCAGAGGGAGGTGTTTAGTCTCAGGGTCCTTAGCTTAGTGATGAGCTTTGAGGGCACTATGGTGTTGAACGCTGAGTTGTGGGTTGTGCCGTGGGGGAGATCTTCGTGGGCTATACTCAGCCTTGTCACTGGATGGTAAGTTGGTGGTTGAAGATATCCCTCTAGTGGTGTGGGGGCTGTGCTTTGGCAAAGTGGGTGGGGTTTTATCCTGCCTGTTTGGCCCTGTCCGGGGGAATCATTGGACGGGGCCACAGTGTCTCCCAACCCCTTCTGTCTCAGCCTCCAGTATTTATTCTGCAGTAGTTTATGTGTCGGGGGGCTAGGGTCAGTCTGTTATATCTGGAGTATTTCTCCTGTCTTATCCGGTGTCCTGTGGGAGTTTAAGTATGCTCTCTCTAATTTTCTATTTTTCTCTCTTTCTTTCTCTCTTTCTGTCACGATTTCCGCCGATGTTGGTCCTTCTCCTTGTTCGGAGGTCAACGTCACCGATCTTCCAGCCATCACTGATCCATTTTTCATTTTCCATTGGTTTTGTCTTGTCTTCACACCTGGTTCCAATCCCATCAATTACATGTTGTGTATTTAACCCTCTGTTTCCCATCATGTTTTTGTCAGAGATTGTTTGTTTTGTATGTTCGTGTATTATGTATTGTGCGCGACGGATTCTTGTACCCACTTTTATTTATTATGTAACTTTGGTTTTGGAGTTTTATTAAGTCTATTAAACTACTCCATTTATACCAAGTTCCAATCTCCTGCGCCTGACTTCCCTGCCACCTACACACACGACATTACACTTTCTCTCTCTCTGAGGACCTGAACCCTAGGACCAAGCCACAGTACTACCTGGCCTGATGACTCCTTGCTGTCCCCAGTCCACCTGGTTGTGCTGCTGCTCCAGTCTCAACTGTTCTGCCTGCGGCTATGGAACCCTGACCTGTTCACCGGACGTGCTACCTGTCCCAGACTGGCTGTTTTCAACACTCTAGAGACAGCAGGAGCGATAGAGATACTCTTAATGATCGGCTATGAAAAGCCAACTGACATTAACTCCTGAGGTGCTGACCTGTTGCACCCTCGACAATCACTGTGATTATTATTATATGACCCTGCTGGTCATCTATGACTATTTGAACATCTTGGCCATGTTCTGTTATAATCTCCACCTGGCACAGCCAGAAGAGGACTGGCCACCCCTCATAGCCTGGTTCCTCTCTAGGTTTCTTCCTAGGTTCTGGCCTTTCTAAGGAGTTTTTCCTAGCCACTGTGCTTCTACACCTGTACTGCTTGCTGTTTGGGGTTTTAGGCTGTGTTTCTGTACAGCACTTTGTGACATCAGCTGAAGTAAGAAGGGCTTTATAAATACATTTGACTGATACAACCACCTAGAAGGAAGTGATTCCCAAACCTTCCATAACAAAGTCATCACCTACAGAGAGATGAACCTGGTTCCCCTAAGCAAGCTGGTTCTGGGCCTCTGTTCACAAACACAAACAGACCCCACAGAGCCCCAGGACAGAAACACAATTAGACCCATCCAAATAATGAGAAAACAAAAAGATTATTACTTGACACATTGGAAAGAATTAACAAAAAAACAGAGCAAACTAGAACGCTATTTGGCCTTAAACAGAGAGTACACAGTGGCAGAATACCTGACCACTGTGACTGACACAAACTTAAGGAAAGCTTTGACTATGTACAGACTCAGTGAGCAAAGCCTTGCTATTGAGAAAGGCCGCCGTAGGCAGACCTGGCTCTCAAGAGAAGACAGGCTATATGCACACTGCCCACAAAATGAGGTGGAAACTGATCTGCACTTCCTAACCTCCTGCCAGATTACACAGATGCACAAAATTCAAAAACAAACCCAATTTTGATAAACTCCCATACCTACTGGGTGAAATACCATGGTGTGCCATCACAGCAGCAAGATATGTGACCTGTTCCCAAACGAAAAGGGCAACCAGTGAAGAGCAAACACCATTGTAAATACAACCCATATATATGTTTATTTATTTTCCCTTTTGCACATCATTCGACATAATATGACATTTGAAATGTCTTTATTCTTTTGGAACTTCTGTGAGTGTAATGTTTACTGTAAATTTGTATTGGTTATTTCACTTTTGTTTATTATCTACTTCACGTGCTTTGGCAATGTTAACATATGTTTCCCATGCCAATAAAGCCCTTGAATTGAATTGAGAAAGGGAGACATAGAGAGAGAGAGAGAGACAGAGAGAGAGAGAGAGAGAGAGAGAGAGAGAGAGAGAGAGAGAGAGAGAGAGAGAGAGAGAGAGAGAGAGAGAGAGAGAGAGAGAGAGAGAGAGAGGTCGGGGGGTCGGAGCTGTAGGCCTAATAGCTTTGCTCTGATAATTAGCTCCAATTACAGCTAATGGAGCTACAGGGGTAGTGCGTGTGCATGTGTGTGTGCATATATGTGTCCACATGCACATACGTGTGTGCATGTGTTCCTACAGTACTTTGTCAATACCATGCTCCAAACAATTTAGTAATCTGGATGAAAGCACAGTCTACAATAGGGCTGCATTTACACTGACAGACCAATTCTGATATTTTTTCCCAATTATTGGCAAAAGAGCTGATCTGATTGGCCAAAAGGACCTACTAATGGGAAAAGATCAGAATTGGGCTGCCTGTGTAAACACAATTTTGGTTGAGAAGGAATACATCCCAGTTTCTATAGCCCTATGTAACTAGCCCGTATTGTTTAATGAATACCTTGTGCCTCTGTAAAAAGAGCAGATGACGTAACAGTGTCATAGCAGCTTGAATTCTTGATAATAAAAAGCCACGTGTGTGTTCCTAACGGGACTTGATTCACCATAGAGCTCTGTGTAAGGAAGGCCTTTTGGGAAACAGCCTATGTTTCACTGTTCTACTGCCTCCCTGGTGGGGTTCTCTAAGTACAGAATCATTTTCCTAACTCACGGTATAACTGGATCCTGTTACTCTAACGACAACACTAACTAATAACCTGGATCACTTCTGCTGCATTATAAACACACACACACACAGACACACAACCCCCCCACACACACACACAAACACACACACACACACACACACATTTCTACTGCATGCCTGTAATGATCTTAACAGATGTGTAAACGCTAATGTGCCTTTCCAACCTTAAATTTTTTCACATGTAGATTGATACCAAAATGAATATGATGCATTTATGAGTAAAAATAAATATAACACGTAGACAATAGTTATTTTCGTGGGTATTTGCTGTGTCCAAAATTGTGAAATTACAGTTTGCCATTCTGTTGACACACACAAACACACACTCATACACACAAACACACACTCACACACACAAACACACACACACACACACAAACACACACTCACACACACAAACACACACCCACACACACAAACACACACAAAGACACATACGTTGTGCGTTAATCTCCTTCTCTGATTCCTTCTGTCTCTCTTTCCTTCGCTCCCTCCATCCATCCGTCCTTCTCCAGTTATCAAGGAATTTTCCACTGAAGCATTTCACAGGACTTCAACAGTGTTGTCTTTGCTGCTATTTATCCATTCCTCTATCCTACTCTCTATGTATCCATCCCTCTATCATACTCTCTATTTATCTATCCCTCTATCCTACTCTCTATGTATCCATCCCTCTATCCTACTCTCTATTTATCTATCCCTCTATCCTACTCTCTATGTATCCATCCCTCTATCCTACTCTCTATGTATCCATCCCTCTATCCTACTCTCTATTTATCCATCCCTCTATCCTACTCTCTATGTATCTATCCCTCTATCCTACTCTCTATGTATCTACCCCTCTATCCTACGCTCTATGTATCCATCCCTCTATCCTACTCTCTATGTATCCATCCCTCTATCCTACTCTCTATGTATCCATCCCTCTATCCTACTCTCTATGTATCCATCCCTCTATCCTACTCTCTATGTATCCATCCCTCTATCCTACTCTTTATGTATCTATCCCTCTATCCTACTCTCTATGTATCCATCCCTCTATCATACTCTCTATTTATCTATCCCTCTATCCTACTCTCTATGTATCCATCCCTCTATCCTACTCTCTATTTATCTATCCCTCTATCCTACTCTCTATGTATCTATCCCTCTATCCTACTCTCTATGTATCTACCCCTCTATCCTACTCTCTATGTATCCATCCCTCTATCCTACTCTCTATGTATCCATCCCTCTATCCTACTCTCTATGTATCCATCCCTCTATCCTACTCTCTATGTATCTATCCCTCTATCCTACTCTCTATGTATCTATCCCTCTATCATACTCTCTATGTATCCATCCCTCTATCCTACTCTCTATGTATCCATCCCTCTATCCTACTCTCTATGTATCCATCCCTCTATCCTACTCTCTATTTATCTATCCCTCTATCCTACTCTCTATTTATCTATCCCTCTATCCTACTCTCTATGTATCTACCCCTCCATCCTACTCTCTATGTATCTATCCCTCTATCCTACTCTCTATGTATCTATCCCTCTATCCTACTCTCTATGTATCTATCCCTCTATCCTACTCTCTATGTATCTATCCCTCTATCCTACTCTCTATGTATCTATCCCTCTATCCTACTCTCTATGTATCCATCCCTCTATCCTACTCTCTATGTATCCATCCCTCTATCCTACTCTCTATGTATCCATCCCTCTATCCTACTCTCTATTTATCTATCCCTCTATCCTACTATCTATTTATCTATCCCTCTATCCTACTCTCTATGTATCTACCCCTCCATCCTACTCTCTATGTATCTATCCCTCTATCCTACTCTCTATGTATCCATCCCTCTATCCTACTCTCTATTTATCTATCCCTCTATCCTACTCTCTATTTATCTATCCCTCTATCCTACTCTCTATGTATCTACCCCTCCAGCCTACTCTCTATGTATCTATCCCTCTATCCTACTCTCTATGTATCTATCCCTCTATCCTACTCTCTATGTATCCATCCCTCTATCCTACTCTCTATGTATCTACCCTTCTATCCTATTCTCTATGTATCTACCCTTCTATCCTATTCTCTATGTATCTATCCCTCTATCCTATTCTCTATGTATCTATACCAGGCTATGAGGGGTGGCCAGTCCTCTTCTGGCTGTGCCGGGTGGAGATTATAACAGAACATGGCCAAGATGTTCAAATGTTCAGAAATGACCAGCATGGTCAAATAATAATAATCACAGTAGTTGTCGAGGGTGCAACAAGTCAGAACCTCAGGAGTAAATGCCAGTTGGCTTTTCATAGCCGATCATTGAGAGTATCTCTACCGCTCCTGCTGTCTCTAGAGAGTTGAAAACAGCAGGTCTGGGACAGGTAGCACGTCCTGTGAACAGGTCAGGGTTCCATAGCCGCAGGCAGAACAGTTGAAACTGGAGCAGCAGCACGGCCAGGTTGACTGGGGACAGCAAGGAGTCATCATGCCAGGTAGTCCTGAGGCATGGTCCTAGGGCTCAGGTCCTCCGAGAGAAGAGAAAGAAAGAGAGAAAGAGAGTATTAGAGAGAGCATACTTAAATTCACACAGGACACCGGATAAGACAGGAGAAGTACTCCAGATATAACAGACTGACCCTAGCCCCTCGAAACATAAACTACTGCAGCATAAATACTGGAGGCTGAGACAGGAGGGGTCAGGAGACACTGTGGCCCCATCCGATGATACCCCCGGACAGGGCCAAACAGGCAGGATATAACCCCACCCACTTTGCCAAAACACAGCCCCCACACCACTAGAGGGATATCTACAATCACCAACTTACCATCCTAAGACAAGGCCGAGTATAGCCCACAAAGATCTCCGCCACGGCACAACCCAAGGGGGGGACGCCAACCCAAACAGGAAGATCACGTCAGCGACTCAACCCACTCAAGTGACGCACCCTTCCTAGGGACGGCATGGAAGAGCACCAGTAAGCCAGTGACTCAGCCCCTGTAATAGGGTTAGAGGCAGAGAATCCCAGTGGAGAGAGGGGAACCGGCCAGGCAGAGACAGCAAGGGTGGTTCGTTGCTCCAGAGCCTTTCCGTTCACCTTCACACTCCTGGGCCAGACTACACTCAATCATATGACCTACTGAAGAGATGAGTCTTCAGTAAAGACTTAAAGATTGAGATCGAGTCTGCGTCTCTCACATGGGTAGGCAGACCATTCCATAAAAATGGAGCTCTATAGAAGAAAGCCCTGCCTCCAGCTGTTTGCTTAGAAATTCTAGGGACAATTAGGAGGCCTGCATCTTGTGACCGTAGCGTACGTGTAGGTATGTATGGCAGGACCCAATCGGAAAGATAGGTAGGAGCAAGCCCATGTAATGCTTTGTAGGTTAGCAGTAAAACCTTGAAATCAGCCCTTGCCTTAACAGGAAGCCAGTGTAGGGAGGCTAGCACTGGAGTAATATGATCAAGTTTTTGGGTTCTAGTCAGGATTCTAGCATGCGTATTTAGCACTAACTGAAGTTTATTTAGAGCTTTATCCGGGTAGCCGGAAAGTAGAGCATTGCAGTAGTCCAACCTAAACGTAACAAAAGCAGGGATTAATTTTTCTGAATAATTTTTGGACAGAATGTTTCAGATTTTTGCCATGTTACGTAGATGGAAAACAGCTGTCGTTGAAACAGTCTTGATATGTTCGTCAAAAGAGAGATCAGGGTCCAGAGTGACGGCGATTCTCTATGTAGATATCCCTCTATCATATTCTCTATGTATCTATCCCTCTATCATATTCTCTATGTATCTATCTCTCTATCCTATCCTCTATGTATCTATCCCTCTATCATATTCTCTATGTATCTATCCCTCTATCCTATCCTCTATGTATGTATCCCTCTATCCTATCATCTATGTATCTATCCCTCTATCCTATCATCTATGTATCTATCCCTCTATCCTATCATCTATGTATCTATCCCTCTATCCAATCCTCCTATCCTCCAATTCTCTATGTGTCTATCCCTCTATCCTATCATCTATGTATCTATCCCTCTATCCTATCATCTATGTCTCTATCCCTCTATCCAATCCTCATATCCTCCAATTCTCTGTGTCTATCCCTCTATCCTATCATCTATGTATCTATCCCTCTATCATATTCTCTATGTATCTATCCCTCTATCCTATCCTCTATGTATGTATCCCTCTATCCTATCATCTATGTATCTATCCCTCTATCCTATCATCTATGTATCTATCTCTCTATCCAATCCTCCTATCCTCCAATTCTCTATGTGTCTATCCCTCTATCCTATCATCTATGTATCTATCCCTCTATCCTATCATCTATGTATCTATCCCTCTATCATATTCTCTATGTATCTATCCCTCTATCCTATCCTCTATGTATGTATCCCTCTATCCTATCATCTATGTATCTATCCCTCTATCCTATCCTCTATGTATGTATCCCTCTATCCAATCCTCTATGTATGTATCCCTCTATCCTATCATCTATGTATGTATCCCTCTATCCTATCCTCTATGTATGTATCCCTC
Organism: Salvelinus alpinus; assembly: GCF_045679555.1. NCBI lineage: Eukaryota > Metazoa > Chordata > Actinopteri > Salmoniformes > Salmonidae > Salvelinus > Salvelinus alpinus. The sequence goes on from NC_092089.1 coordinate 94,547,959, forward strand.
TATCCTATCATCTATGTATCTATCCCTCTATCCTATCATCTATGTATCTATCCCTCTATCCTATCATCTATGTATCTATCTCTCTATCCAATCCTCCTATCCTCCAATTCTCTATGTGTCTATCCCTCTATCCTATCATCTATGTATGTATCCCTCTATCCTATCATCTATGTATCTATCCCTCTATCCTATCATCTATGTATCTATCTCTCTATCCAATCCTCCTATCCTCCTATCCTCTATGTGTCTATCCCTCTATCCTACCATCATATCCTCTATGTGTCTATCCCTCTATCCTACCATCATATCCTCTATGTATCTATCCCTCTATCCTATCCTCTATGTATCTATCCCTCTATCCTATCATCTATGTATCCATCCCTCTATCCTATCCTCTATGTATCTGTGCCTCGATCCTATCCTCCTATCATCTATGTATGTATCACTCTATCCTATCCTCCTATTCTCTATGTATCTAATCCTCTATCCTATCCTCCTATTCTCTATGTATCTAATCCTCTATCCTATCCTCCTATCCTCTATGTATCTATCCCTCTATCATATCCTCCTATCCTCTATTTATCCATCCCTCTATCCTATCCTCTATGTATTTATCATATCCTCCTATCCTCTATGTATGTATCCCTCTATCCTATCATCTATGTATCTATCCCTCTATCCTATCCTCTATGTATCTATCCATCTATCGTATTCTCTATGTATCTATACCTTTATCATATTATCTATGTATCTATCCCTCTATCCTATCCTCTATGTATCTATACCTCTATCATATTATCTATGTATCTATCCCTCTATCCTATTATCTATGTATATATCTCTCTATCCTATCCTCTATGTATCTATACCTCTATCATATTATCTATGTATCTATCCCTCTATCCTATCCTCTATGTATCTATACCTCTATCATATTATCTATGTATCTATCCCTCTATCCTATCATCTATGTATCTATCCCTCTATCCTATCATCTATGTATCTATCCCTCTATCGTATCCTCTATGTATCTATCCCTTTATCCTATCCTCTATGTATCTATCCATCTATCGTATTCTCTATGTATCTATACCTCTATCATATTATCTATGTATATATCTCTCTATCCTATCCTCTATGTATATATCCCTCTATCCTATTATCTATGTATATATCTTTCTATCCTATCCTCTATGTATCTATCCCTCTGTCATATTATCTATGTATCTATCCCTATATCCTTTTCTCCTATACTCTATGTATCTATCTTTCTATCCTGTCATCTATCTCTATACTATATGTATCTATCCCTCTGTCCTATCCTCCTCGTTTCTTCTTTTCTCAGACATCCAACCATTTCCAATCCTATGACTTGCTGGTCTAAAACCTCTGGCAAACCTTCACCCAATCAGCATATCAGACACACTGTCCTGTCCTTGAGAATCTCCTTGTGGATCATGTTCCTAGGGTGCTTCTCAAATGGCACAATATCCCCTATATAGTGCACTAATTTTGACCATAGCCCTATGAGTGTAATGCACCATATAGGGGATAGGGTGCCCTTTGGGACGCAGGCCTATATCCTTCTCTATCTGATGGATCCAGTCCACTGGTTATGAGTCCAGATGTTCTGCTTTCTCTGGTTTTAATTGATCATTTAATCTGTCTGTAAAGGAACAGATGTTTCCCGGGCCGGTGCAGACTGTCACTGGGTACACACACATACACTACCGGTCAAAGTATTAGAACACCAACTCATTCAATGGTTTTTCTTTATTCTTACAATTTTATACATTGTAGAATAATAGTGAAGACATCACAACTATGAAATAACACATAAGGAATCATGTAGTAACCAAAAAAGTGTGAAGGCCTGATTCACACAGTCTCCTCTGAACATAACTGATTGGGTCAAAAACATTAAGAAGGAAAGAAATTCCACAAATTAACTTTTAAGAAGGCACACCTGTTAATTGAAATGCATTCCAGGTGACTACCTCATGAAGCTGGTTGAGAGAATGCCAATAGTGTGCAAAGCTGTCATCAATGCAAAGGGTGGCTATTTGAAGAATCTCAAATATAAAAAATATTTCGATTTGTTTAACACTTTTTTTGGTTACTACATGATTCCATATATGTTATTTCATCATTTTGATGTCTTCACTATTATTCTACAATGTAGAAAATAGTCAAAATAAAGAAAAACCCTTGAATGAGTAGGTGTTCTAAAACTTTTGACCGGTAGTGAAGGACACACACACACATAGGACACACAAACAAAATGAGTGCATGCACACACACACACACACACACACACACACACACACACACACACACACACACACACACACACACACACACACACACACACACACACACACACACACACACACACACACACACACACACACACACACACACACACACACACACACACACACACACACACAACAACCCGGCGCACACACAAAAAACACACACAAATGTTTGCACATGCATCAAAACCAACACACCAACACACAGGGGATGCATGCTGTCATGCAGACAAGGTCAGAGAGCGTGTGACGTATGAGGGGTTATATCGCCTGCGGAAAGGAACAAGAGTCTCCCTGTGGACTGCATTGGTGCCAACAATAAAATCCCTAAATATAATAGCAGAGAGAGAGAGAGAGAGATCTCACACACAAACACACTAACACATGCACACAAACACACACACACAGGGAGAGGGGCCCAGAAACTAGACTTTGGGCACAGAGAGGGTCTGTTAAGTTAGAGCTAATGTTCCAAACAGAGAACATTGTTACCTAATGACAGAAAAAACAACAACAGATTGTTGCTGTGGATTGGAAATAAATGTCCTCAGTGAAAGAAGAAGGCTAAGAGAGAGAGAGAGAGAGAGAGAGAGAGAGAGAGAGAGAGAGAGAGAGAGAGAGAGAGAGAGAGAGAGAGAGAGAGAGAGACAGAGAGAGAGAGACAGAGAGACAGAGAGACAGAGAGACAGAGAGAGACAGAGACACAGAGACAGAGAGAGAGATGCATGTATTATTTTTTACTTTCCAAACTCTGATGATGTTCTGAGCACACTTATCATGTGAACTTATATGTGTCGACACCCCCCCCCCTCTGTCATCACACACAAACAAACAAACACACACGTACACACACGCATGCACGTAAGCATGCACACACACACACAGCCTCAATGTACCGTTTATTCTGTCTAGCTTTAGGCAAGTCTTTGGCTTCGCAACTATAATGTCCATCCACCTGAATAGTCATATTGCCCCCTAGTGGTAAAATTGGCCACTACATCTCTTCACTGTTCATTCCTTTCATTTACACTGAAAAAAATATCAACGTAACATGTAAAGTGTTGGTCCCATGTTTCATAAGCTGAAATAAAATATCCCAGAAATGTTCCATATGCACAAAAAATATTATTTACTTCAAATGTTGTGCACAAATTTGTTTACATCCCTGTTAGTGAGCATTTATAATTTTCCAAGATAATCCATCCACCTGACAGGTGTGGCATATCAAGAAGCTGATTAAAGCATGATCATTACATACGTGCAAGGCCACTCTAAAATGTGCAATTTTGTCACACAACAAAATGCCACAGATGTCTCAAGTTTTGAGGGATTGGCACACTGACAATTGGCACGCTGACTACAGGAATGTCCAACAGACCTGTTGCCAGAGAATTTAATATTAATTCCTCTACCATAAGCCTTCCCAGTTCTGTCTGTAATAAAGCCCTTTTGTGGGCCCTTTCAGGCCCACCCATAGCTACACCCCTGCCCAGTCATGAAATCCATAGATTAGGGCCTAATGAATTTATTTCAATTGACTGATTTCATTCTATGAAATGTAACTCAGTAACATCTTTGAAATTGTTGCATGTTGTGTTTATGTTTTTGTTCAGTATAATGAAAATGTAATTTTACCACACTTTGACAGGAACTTCAGATAAAATGTAGTTTTAAACAATCTTAAAACTGTTTTCATTCTCTGTAAAGTCTAAATGTTTTTGTGGTGGGCATTCCTCATGCTCACATATCAAAGGATGACACAGGGAGATTTGGTCACATGTCCAAAAGCAGTGTTTTGGGGACAACGAGTATTTTCTGAAGGAGAAAGATTCTGAACTGCAGCTCTGACTGAAGGCAGTCAGGTTATTTTGTCTGTTTACATTTAGAACATGAGAGCTTTGCTTTCCTTCTCTCTGTACATCAGATGTGGATCTGATTCATCCACACTGCCAGGAACAATAGGAACTGGAGGGAGATTAATGTCTTCAAATGTTTTACTTGTATTGTGACACCTTGGTATATGGAGTTGATTTCTCCATTATTTTATAGAAATGTTCAGTGATATAATTTTTTTGCCCAATTTTAGGAATCGATTAAAACATTACGGCCTGGGCTGCCCCCCCACCCCCATCTACCCATACACACACACTCATAGTCGTGCACACACTCACACGCAAGTACACACCCTGAAAAACATCCCTTCCCGCTTAGACCCTCCCAGAGGAGTATAGCATGGTTTCGTGCTGGTTGATCTCTCTCTCTATCTTTCTCTCTCTGTCTCTTTCTCTCTGTCTCTTTTTCACACACACACACACACACACACACACACACACACACACACACACACACACACACACACACACACACACACACACACACACACACACACACACACACACACACACACACACACACACACACACACACACACACACACACACACCTCACCCCCAGCCATCTCCATCTAAGCCATCATTTCTCCCAGAGTCGTCCTCTTCCAGCGTGAGCTGGTAATTGAGGTGGCTCCCTTGGGTGCAGTGCATTCTGGGTCGTTAAGTGCTGTCTCTTGTTTTCTTCCTCTCTTATGGCTATTTTTCCTATTATTTTATTCTTTATTTATTTCCTACTAACAGAGAGAAAGAGAGAGAGAATGCACCGAGATAACCCATGCTAAGAGGACCTACACCCAGACCACAGCATCACCAGCCACACCCCAACCAGCTAATCTAGAAGAAAAAGAAACGCACACCTATTTAGGCGAGGTGCTGGCTAGCGGAGTAGAAAACTTGAAAAAATTCAAATTCCAAATAAAATAAAAAAGAGCCGCACACTCTAGGAGCTCATGTACCCTGATGAAGACAGCTTGCCTGTCGAAACGTTGGTAAATTAAATATTTTTGCATCTGAGCTCCTAGAGTGTGCGACTCTTTTTTATTTTTATTTTCAAGTTTTACACCCCAACCAGCTAACACCACCCCGAGAAAACCCACAATCTATATAGGCTCAGCCATATCAGACCTATGCCCCTCCTGCCCACCACATGCCCCCCGTCCCTGCGGCAAGTACATTAACATGACAGCAGGACATATGCCCAGGACGTGAGCAGAGCAACAGGCCCAAACCCCACTATTACACCTGCCCAAGCCCCATCCTGTGACCTAAGAGGTATGTATCAGTTGCTCAACATGCTCTGCTCACACCAACTGTGATGGTCCGGGCATAAACCACACAAAAACAACACTAGACACTATGGAACACAAGGCTTTTACTATCTCATCCTAGAATAAACAAGGTCTGAGGTAATCTACCTTTGGCCTAAAGAGCAGGAACCCGGACTTCATCAAATAAATTGGAAATACAGACATTGTCATCCTACAAGAAACATGGTATAAAGGAGACGGACCCACTGGTTGCCCTCTAGGTTGCAGAGAGCTGGTAGTCCCATCCACCAAGCTACCAGGTGTGAAACAGGGAAGAGACTCAGGGGGTATGCTAATTTGGTATAGAGCAGACCTAACCCTAAATTTGTCAAAACAGGAACATTTTACATCTGGCTAGAAATTAATGAGGAAATTATCTCAACAGAGAAAAATATCCTCATGTGTGCTACCTGATCCCCCCCAATATAATCCCCATACTTTATAGATGAAAGCTTCTCCACCTTAGAGGGGAGATCAACAATTTCCACGCTCAGGGACATGAACTAGTCTGTGGCGACCTAAATGCCAGAACTGGTCAAGAACCTAACACTCTCAGCACACAGGGGGACAAAGACCTACCTGGAGGTGACAGCATTCCCTCCCTCATATGCTCCCCTAGACACAACTACGACAACATAACCAACAAAAACGGGTCACAACTCTTGCAGCTCTGTCGGACGCTGGGTATGTGCATAGTCAATGGTAGGCTTCGAGGGGACTCCTATGGTAGTGACACCTATAGCTCATCTCTTGGCAGTAGTACTGTAGACTACTTTATCAATGACCTCAACACAGAGTCTCTCAGAGCGTTCACAGTCAGTCCACTGACACCCCTATCAGATCACAGCAAAATCACACTCTACTTGAACAGAGCAATACTCAATGGTCCGACGCGTCAAAGCCAAAGGAAACTGAAAAATATTAAGAAATGCTATAGATGGAAGGAAAATAGTGTGGAAATCTACCAAAAAACAATTAGGCAAAATTAACTAAAATTAACAACAATAACAAATGGTTTGATGAAGAATGCAAAAACCTAAGAAAGAAATTGAGAAACCAATCCAAACCAAAAACATAGAGACCCAGGAAATCTGAGCCTAAACCACTAAAACATTACAGAAATGCACTACGGAAAAAGAAGGAACAGCACGTCAGAAATCAGCTCAATGTAATTGAAGAATCCATATAATCTAACCACTTCAGAATCTATCCAAAACGGAGATGTATGGATAAACCACTTCTCCAATCTTTTTGGCTGTATAACAAAGAACAAACAGCAAAAACATATACATGATCAAATACAAATCTTAGAATGAACTATTCAAGACTGCCAGAACCCACTGGATTCTCCAATTACATTGAATGAACAACAAGAAAAAATACAAACCCACCAACCCAAAAAGGCCTGTGGTGTTGATGGTGTCCTAAATTAAATTATAAAATATACAGACCACAAATTCCAGTTGGCTATACTGAAGCTCTTTAACATCATCCTTAGCGCTGTCATATTCCCCAATATTTGGAACCAAGGACTGATCACCCCAATCCACAAAAGTGGGGACAAATTTGACCCCAATAACTACCGTGGGATATGTGTCAACAGCAACCTTGGGAAAATCCTCTGCATTATCATTAACAGCAAACTAACATTTCCTCAGCGAAAACAATGTACTGAGCAAAATGTCATTCGGCTTTTTACCAAATTACCGTATGACAGACCACGTATTCACCTTGCACACCCTAATTGACAAACAAACCAAAACAAAGGCAGTCTGCTAATGCTTTGTTGATTTCAAAAAGCGTTCGACTTAATTTGGCAAGAGGGTCTGCTATACAAATTGATGGAAAGTGGTGTTGGGGGAAAACATACAACATTATAAAATCCATGTACACAAAAAACAAGTGTGCGGTTAAAATTGGCAAAAACCGCACACATTTCTTTCCACAGGGCCGGGGGGTGAGACAGGGATGTAGCTTATGCCCCACCCTCTTCAACATATACAGTGGGGAGAACAAGTATTTGATACACTGCCGATTTTGCAGGGTTTCCTACTTACAAAGCATGTAGAGGTCTGTCATTTTTATCATAGGTACACTTCAACTGTGAGAGACGGAATCTAAAACAAAAATCCAGAAAATCACATTGTATGATTTTTAAGTAATTAATTAGCATTTTATTGCATGACATAAGTATTCGATACATCAGAAAAGCAGAACTTAATATTTGGTACAGAAACCTTTGTTTGCAATTACAGAGATCATACGTTTCCTGTAGTTCTTGACCAGGTTTGCACACACTGCAGCAGGGATTTTGGCCCACTCCTCCATACAGACCTTCTCCAGATCCTTCAGGTTTCGGGGCTGTCGCTGGGCAATACGGACTTTCAGCTCCCTCCAAAGATTTTCTATTGGGTTCAGGTCTGGAGACTGGCTAGGCCACTCCAGGACCTTGAGATGCTTCTTACGGAGCCACTCCTTAGTTGCCCTGGCTGTGTGTTTCGGGTCGTTGTCATGCTGGAAGATCCAGCCACGACCCATCTTCAATGCTCTTACTGAGGGAAGTAGGTTGTTGGCCAAGATCTCGCGATACATGGCCCCATCCATCCTCCCCTCAATACGGTGCAGTCGTCCTGTCCCCTTTGCAGAAAAGCATCCCCAAAGAATGATGTTTCCACCTCCATGCTTCACAGTTGGGATGGTGTTCTTAGGGTTGTACTCATCCTTCTTCTTCCTCCAAACACGGCGAGTGGAGTTTAGACCAAAAAGCTCAATTTTTGTCTCATCAGACCACATGACCTTCTCCCATTCCTCTGGATCATCCAGATGGTCATTGGCAAACTTCAGACGGGCCTGGACATGCGCTGGCTTGAGCAGGGGGACCTTGCGTGCGCTGCAGGATTTTAATCCATGACGGCGTAGTGTGTTACTAATGGTTTTCTTTGAGACTGTGGTCCCAACTCTCTTCAGGTCATTGACCAGGTCCTGCCGTGTAGTTCTGGGCTGATCCCTCACCTTCCTCATGATCATTGATGCCCCACGAGGTGAGATCTTGCATGGAGCCCCAGACCGAGGGTGATTGACCGTCATCTTGAACTTCTTCCATTTTCTAATAATTGCGCCAACAGTTGTTGCCTTCTCACCAAGCTGCTTGCCTATTGTCCTGTAGCCCATCCCAGCCTTGTGCAGGTCTACAATTTTATCCCTGATGTCCTTACACAGCTCTCTGGTCTTGGCCATTGTGGAGAGGTTGGAGTCTGTTTGATTGAGTGTGTGGACAGGTGTCTTTTATACAGGTAACGAGTTCAAACAGGTGCAGTTAATACAGGTAATGAGTGGAGAACAGGAGGGCTTCTTAAAGAAAAACTAACAGGTCTGTGAGAGCCGGAATTCTTACTGGTTGGTAGGTGATCAAATACTTATGTCATGCAATAAAATGCAAATGAATTACTTAAAAATCACACAATGTGTTTTTCTGGATTTTTGTTTTAGATTCCGTCTCTCACAGTTGAAGTGTACCTATGATAAAAATTACAGACCTCTACATGCTTTGTAAGTAGGAAAACCTGCAAAATCGGCAGTGTATCAAATACTTGTTCTCCCCACTGTATATCAACGAATTGGTGAGGGCACTAGAACAGTCTACAGCACCCGGCCTCACCTTACTAGAAAACGAAGTCAATTGTCTTCTGTTTGCTATTGATCTGGTGCTTCTGTCACCAACCAAGGAGGCCCTACAGCAGCACCTAGATCTTCTGCACAGATTCTGTCAGACCTGGGCCCTGACAGTAAATCTCAGTAAGACAAAATAATGGTGTCCCAAAAAAGGTCCAGTTACCAGGACCACGAATACAAATTCCATCTAGACACTGTTGCCCTAGAGCACACAAAAAACGATACATACCTCGGTCTAAACATCAGCGCCACAGGTAACTTCCACAGAGCAGTGAAGATCTGAGAGACAAGGCAAGAAGGGCCTTCTATGTCCTCAAAAGGAACATAAAATGTGACATAACACTTAGGATCTGGCAAAAAATACTTGAATCAGTTATAGAACCCATTTCCCTTTATGGTTGTGAGGTCTGGGGTCCGCTCACCAACCAAGAATTCACAAAATGGGAAAAACACCAAATTGAGAGTCTGCATGCAGAATTCAGCAAAAATATCCTCCATGTACAACGTAAAACACCAAATAATGCATGCAGAGCATAATTAGGATGATACCCGCTCATTATCAAAATCCAGTAAAGAGCCATTAAATTCTACGACCACCCAAAAAGAAGCGATTCCCAAACCTTCCTTAACAAAGCCATTACCTACAGAGAAATGAACCTGGAGAAAGCTGCTCCTGGGGCTCTGTTCACAAACACAAACAGACCCCACAGAACCCCAGGACAACAACACAAGTAGACACATCCAAATCATGAGAAAACAGAAAGATAATTACTTGACACAATGGGAAGAATTTACAAAAAATCTGAGCAAACAATAATGCTATTTGGCCCTAAACAGAGAGTACACAGTGGCAGAATACCTGACCACTGTGACTGGTCCTAAACAGAGAGTACACAGTGGCAGAATACCTGACCACTGTGACTGGTCCTAAACAGAGAGTACACAGTGGCAGAATACCTGACCACTGAGACTGGTCCTAAACAGAGAGTACACAGTGGCAGAATACCTGACCACTGAGACTGGTCCTAAACAGAGAGTACACAGTGGCAGAATACCTGACCACTGAGACTGGCCCTAAACAGAGAGTACACAGTGGCAGAATACCTGACTACTGAGACTGGTCCAAAACAGAGAGTACACAGTGGCAGAATACCTGACCACTGTGACTGGTCCTAAACAGAGAGTACACAGTGGCAGAATACCTGACCACTGGGACTGGTCCTAAACAGAGAGTACACAGTGGCAGAATACCTGACTACTGAGACTGGCCCTAAACAGAGAGTACACAGTGGCAGAATACCTGACTACTGAGACTGGTCCTAAACAGAGAGTACACAGTGGCAGAATACCTGACCACTGAGACTGGTCCTAATCAGAGAGTACACAGTGGCAGAATACCTGATCACTGTGACTGGCCCTAAACAGAGAGTACACAGTGGCAGAATACTGACCACTGGGACTGGCCCTAAACAGAGAGTACACAGTGGCAGAATACCTGACCACTGTGACTGACCCAAACTTAAGGAAAGCTTTGACTATGTACAGACTCAGTGAGCCTAGCCTTACTATTGAGAAAGGCTGCCGAAGGAAGACCTGGCTCTCAAGAGAAAACAGGATATATGCACACTGCCCACAAAATGAGGTGGAAACTGGGCTGCACTTCCTAACCTTCTGCCAAATGTATGACCATATTAGAGACACATATTTCCCTCAGATTACACAGACCCACAAAGAATTACAAAACAAATCACATTTTGAAAAACTCCCATATCTTTTGGGTGAAATTCCACAGTGTGCCATCACAGCAGCAAGATTTGTGACCTGTTGCCACAAGATAAGGGCAACCAGTGAAGAACAAACACCATTGTAAATACAACCTATATTTATGTTTATACATTTTCCCTTTTGTACTTTAACTATTTGCACATCATTACAACACTGTATATAGACATAATATGACATTTGACATTTATTTTTCTTTTGGAACTTTTGTTAGTGTAATGTTTACTGTTAATTTTTTATTGTTTATTTCACTATTGTTTATTGTCTATTTCACTTGCTTTGGCAATGTAAACACGTTTCACATGCCAATAATGCCCTTTAAATTGAAATTGAATTGAACAGAGAACAGAGAACACACAGAGAGAGAGAGGAGGGATGTGGGGTTAAGAGATGGTTCTGCTTTCCCAGTGGGAGGATTTCATGAAACACTGAGATGCCTACTGTTGCATTTTAACTCAGACAAACTTGACAGAGCAGTGCTCCATCACACACACATGTGCACACTCAATCACACGGTCAAGGCTAGGGTTCGAGTTGAACTGAGGTGTGTGTGAGCTAGGGTTAGGGTTGATCTGGGATGTGGACATGAAGCTAGGGTTAGAGTTGATCTGGGATGTGGACATGAAGCTAGGGTTAGGGTTGATCTGGGATGTGGTCATAAAGCTAGGGTTAGGGTTGATCTGGGATGTGGACATGAAGCTAGGGTTGGGGTTGATCTGGGATGTGGACATGAAGCTAGGGTTGGGGTTGATCTGGGATGTGGACATGAAGCTAGGGTTGGGGTTGATCTGGGATGTGGTCATAAAGCTAGGGTTAGGGTTGATCTGGGATGTGGACATGAAGCTAGGGTTGGGGTTGATCTGGGATGTGGACATGAAGCTAGGGTTAGGGTTGATCTGGGATGTGGACATGAAGCTAGGGTTAGGGTTGATCTGGGATGTGGACATGAAGCTAGGGTTAGGGTTGTGTTTGTGTTTGAGGCCAGGGTTAGGGTTGATCTGGGATGTGGACATGAAGCTAGAGTTAGAGTTGATCTGGGATGTGGATATGAAGCTAGGGTTAGGGTTGATCTGGGATGTGGACATGAAGCTAGGGTTAGGGTTGATCTGGGATGTGGACATGAAGCTAGGGTTAGGGTTGTGTTTGAGGCCAGGGTTAGGGTATAACCGGAATGTGGTCATGAATCTAGGGTTATGGTTATGGTTGTGTTTGAGGCCAGGGTTAGGGTTTAACCGGGATGTGGAACGGAGCTAGGGGTAGGGTACGAAACAAAATAAAATATTTTTAGTCGTATACACATATTTAGCAGATGTTATTGTGGGTGTAGCGAAATGCTTGTGTGACAAGAAGCTAGGGTTAGGGTTGTCTTTTATTCTGGGTTAGGGTTGTATTTTATTCTGAAGTGAAATTCAATGAACAAAGAAGTCAAGAGAAAACATTTTCTATAATATAGATTCTATATAGGAATCGATGTCTTAAAACAAATCCCTCTTGGTTGGTAATGTAATTATCTGATTTAGCACCACTTAGCCTTTTGAATGCATGGCTAATTCATTTCATAAAACACATTCCAAAAGTGACACTTTTTTTTTTACATATCCTATGTTGGTCTACGCATGTTTTCTTCCTCGTGACGTTACAAGGACGTATCCGTAGTAACCTGTCCTGTCCAATGCGTGCGCCCCCTCAGAGGTGAAGAGTGTTCCAGTTCAGACTGTAAACTGTCTTTGGTTCAAGGTTTGGTTTCGGTGACAGTGCTCCGCTCTATCGGGTTTTGAGAGCCTGGAATACGGGTTACTGAGGCGGAAAGCCGCGTTGTAGAGAGCCAAGATGATGAATATGTGGAAAGTCCGGGAATTGGTTGATAAAGCGTAAGTATTTTCACTCTATCCGAGTTCAACACTCGAGTTTACCTGTTTGAGAGAGACACGTACCCAACACTTTGACGTCACGTAGCAGCAGGAAGCTAGTTAGCTTCAGTAGCAAGTTGTGGCAGTCAAAACACGGGACAAAATCTACTTTTTCGCCATTCGACTATTTAACCATTTTAATCTCGTCTGGAACTATCCGACGAGCGATTGATAACGTAACTTTCGTTATCTGTTTTTAGAAAGCTGAGATGGCTGTTATCCAGCTAGCTAATTATCTAGCGTAACGACGTTAGATTGAAATAGTTTTTTGCGCAGTTTCAGTCAGTTTGTTGTTTGGTTAGCTAGCAAGCAAATTTACTGAGCTAGGTAATTGGCCAGCTCAAAACCAAACGTATGCACTTACGTAAGGGGAAATCTTTCTGTAACATAGGTACTATTAGTTGTGGCAAAGGCCTTGAATGCAAATTGGATGTATTCTGACAAGCCAACTTCCGGGTGTGAAAGTAACAAGCATACCAACCAGAACTTTTAGCTTTTCTCATGTCTCAGGTCTATCAAAACGGCCACATCTCAGTTGACATAACTATAATAAATTACTGTATTTATATATATTTTTTTTTTTACAAAGTATAGGATGATCCATGTAAGCCTAGAACACCTGGATATCTCACTCAAACTTCTGCCTAGCTACCTGTATACTTCTTAGTATGCTAGCTATAGGCTAAATTATAAAAACAATTACAATACATTTGACTGGAGTGTATGTTTGTTATGGGCCTCTTGCATTTGCAAAATGGAGGAGCTTTGCATGCAGAAGCAGAAAGGTGGAGCCTAGATCACTATCAGTCACAGTGTCTGTTGATACAGTACAAGAGAGAGCACTGTAATGTGTAACTCTGTAATAAACACTTACTTGCTGATTGCAACTATAGATTGATTGGACAATCAATAGGCAATGTCACACTTCATACAGTTGCATTGTGAAGACATTGCTGACGCTACATTATTAGAGTAACTCGCCAGAGTTGGATTAAAAATAAAGTTCTCTGCGAATGTGTCCCAAATGGCACCCTTTTCCCTAAATAGTGCACTGCTTTTGACCAGGGCCCATAGGGAATAGGATGCCATTTGGGGCAGAAACTAAGAGTGTGTTGCATAGCACAGTTGCATTGCATGGCATTCATGGGAATAAACAAGATTATCCTAGTCCTTGTACAGTCGCTGTCAGCAGAGATTGAAACTAAAGGCTTGAACGAATGGCTGAATGGTTCCACCTCTGAGCAAGAGCCACACCTGGTTTAGCCGGCTTATTGTTTTCTTTTGTCCTCCTCGTATAGTTTACTGTCCCTCACTGCTGAGTAATGACCTGAGATAGACAGTACAGCACACACAGGCCTACCGTAGAGCTCTGGGAAGTAGTGGGAGAACGTAATCTCCACATAAAAGCTTTAACAGCTGGTTTGGTGAGCTTTGGCAACAGCAGAAGCGCACAGTTCCTGTCCAAGAATACATTCCTGCAAAAAAGTAGAGAGAGAGAATAATGTTTAATGAGACAACTTTTTAAGTGTTTCCCAAACAAGCACATATATTATTCCTCAATAATGACGGATCAGCTCCTCGAGGGATATTACCACCTATGGCTGCAAAAACACTGAGGTGGCTTGTTATGCTTAACCAATACTAATGCACTAAATCACAGATTGGGTACATCATTGCGCACATGTTGTCACACATCATGAAACACATTAAGTCAAAAATGACAGACCGTAGCCTGTCATTTTTGAGTTATATAGGCCTATTTAGGTCCATGTAGCCTATGTATATTTTATTGCAGTCATCTGTTTTCATTTGAATCATCATTTTTATCCTTCTCTTGTTTGTAAACATTGCAAATACTTTAGCAACTTTGTATTTGCAGTCAACTTCCTTCTGATCTTGATTCTACCATGCCTTCAGAAAGTACTCCCACCTCTTGACTTTGTGTACCTTTTTTTCCCTCACAGCCTGATTTTAAAATAGATACAATTTAGAAGTTGTGTCACTGGCCTACACAAAATACCCTGCCCATAATGTCAAAGTGGAACTATTTTTTTATGTTCACAAATTAATTGAATATAAAAAGCTGAAATGTCTTGAGTCAAAAAGTATTCAACCCCTTTTGTTATAGCAAGCCTCAATAAGTTCAGGGGTAGAAATGTACTTAACAAGTCACACAATAAGTTGCATGGACATCTCTGTGTGCAATAATGGAGTTTAACATGGTTTTTGAATGACTACATCATCTCTGTACCCCACACATACAATTATCTGTAAGGTCCCTCAGTCAAGCAGTGAATTTCAAACACCGATTCAACCACAAAGACCAGTGAGGTTTTCCAATGCCTCCAAAGAAGGTCACCTATTGGAAGATGGGGGGGGGGACACAAAAAAGCAGATATTCAATATCCCTTTGAGCATGATGAAGTTATTAATTACACTTTGGATGGTCTATCAATACACCCAGTAACTAAACAAAATACAGGTGTCGTTGCTAATTTAGTTGTGATAGAGGAAGGAAACTGCTCAGGGATTTCACCATGAGGCTAATGGTGGCTTTAAAACAGTTAGAGTTTAATGGCTATGATAGGAGAACACTGAGGATGGATCAACAACATTGTAGTTACTCCACAATACTAACCTAATTGACAGAGTGAAAAGAAGGAAGAATATTCCAGAACATGCATCCTGTTTGCAACGAGGCACTAAAGTAAAACTGCAAAAAAATGTGGCAAAGCAATTATCTTTTTGTCCTGAATACAAAGTGTTATGTTTGGGGCAAATTCAATACCACTCTCCATATTTTCTAGCATAGTGGTGGCTGCATCATGTTATGGGTATGCTTGTAATAGTTAAGGACTTGGGAGTTTTCCAGGATAAAAAATAAACGTAATGGAGCTAAGCACAGGCAAAATCATAGAGGAAAACCTGGTTCAGTCTGCTTTCCACCAGACGCTGGGAGATGAATACACCTTTCAGCAGGACAATAACCTAAAACACAAGGCCAAATATACACTGCAGTTTTAATTTTTTTATTTAACCTTTTTTTTAACTAGGCAGATCAGTTAAGAACAAATTCTTATTTACAATGACGCCTACCCTGGCCAAACCCGGACAACGCTGGGCCAATTCTACGCCACCCTATGGTACTCCCAATCACGGCCGGATGTGATACAGCCTGGAATTGAACCAGGGACTGTAGTGACGCCTCTTGCACTGAGATGTAGTGCCTTAGACCACTGCGCCACTCGGGAGTTGCTTACCAGGAAGACGATGTATGTTCCTCAGTGGCCTAGTTACAATTTGGACTTATACTGAACAAAAATCTAATCGCAACAATTTCAACGATTTTAGTGAGTTCCAGTTCATAGAAGGAAATCAGTCAGTTGAAATCAATTAATTTGGCCCAAATCTATGGACTTCACATAATTGGGCAGAGGTGCAGCCATGGGTGGACCTGTGAAGGCATAGGGCCACCCACTGGGGAGCCAGGCCCAGCCAGTCAGAATTAGTTTTTCTCCACAGAAGGGCTTTATTACAGACTGAACTACTCCTCAGTTTCATCAGCTGTCTAGGTGGCTGGTCTCAGACGAACCCGCAGGTGAAGAAGCCGGTTCTGGAGGTCCTGGGTTGGTGTGGTTACACGTGTTCTGCGGTTGTGAGGTCGGTTGGACGTACTGCCAAAAGATCTAAAACAACATTGGAGGCGAGGCGGTGTATAGTAGAGAAATGTACATTAAATTCTCTGCCAACAGCACTGGTGGACATTTCTGCAGTCAGCATGCCAATTGCACGCTCCCTCAACTTGAGATATCTGTGGCATTATGTTGTGACAAAACATTTGTGGCCTTTTATTGTCCCCAGCACAAGTTGCACCTTTGTAATGATAAGCTTCTTGATATGCCACATCTGTCAGGTGGCTGGATTATCTTGACAAAGGAGAAATGCTCACTAACAGGATGTAAACACATTTGTGCACAACATTTTGAGAAATAAGCTTTCTGTGCATATGGAACATTTCTGGGATCTTTCATTTCAGCTCATAAAACATGGGACCAACACCTTACATGTTGCATTTATATTTTTGTTCAGTATAAATCTGCTTGAAAATCTATGTAAAGACATGAAAATGGATTTCTAGCAATGAGCAACATCCAATTTGACAGAATTTTAAGAATTAAAAAAATAAAGAATAATGGGCAAATATTGTACAATTAGGTGTGCAAAGCGCTTAGAGACTTACCCAGAGACGCTCAGCTGTAATTGCTGCCAAAGGGAATTCTAACAAGTATTGACTCAGTGGTTTGAATTCTGGGTAAATCTCTAAGAGCTTTGTACACCTGGATTGTACAATATTTGACATTTCTTCAATATTTCTGTATTTAATTTTCATTACATTTGTGAAACATTTCTGAAGATATTTTCACTGTCATTATGGGGTATTGTGTGTAGATGAGTGATACTTTTGTTGTTGAATTCGGGCTGTGTAACAACAACGTGGAATAAGTCAAGGGGTGTGAATACTTTCTGAAGACTATGTTTATAGCGGAGATCTTCTGTGAATAAAATACCTAACGGTGCACTTTGGCTGCTCTACGAGTGGTCTGGATTTTAAGAGCCACGTTACTAACGAAGGCTCTGGGAAACAACACCTTGGCTACTGAAGGTTCAAACGATGACTAAACACTACGGAGGCTCTGGGAAACGACACCTACTGAAGGTTCAAACGATGACTAAACACTACGGAGGCTCTGGGAAACGACACCTACTGAAGGTTCAAACGATGACTAAACACTACGGAGGCTCTGGGAAACGACACCTACTGAAGGTTCAAACGATGACTAAACACTACGGAGGCTCTGGGAAACGACACCTACTGAAGGTTCAAACGATGACTAAACACTACGGAGGCTCTGGGAAACGACACCTACTGAAGGTTCAAACGATGACTAAACACTACGGAGGCTCTGGGAAACGAGGGCTTTGAGTAGAGATTTTTGTGAGTGGGGAAACACCCATCAGAGTACAGCCATGTTCCACAAAGGCGACTGAATGCTGGCTCACTGTGAAGGATATCTACAGACCTAGACTTGAATCAAGGGACTGGCAATCTTGTGTCGACGTCTTCCCGGCAGTCACATGGGAAAATTGTTACAATACTAAATAAATAGGTCTAAAGACTTTATTTGGACTAGTCACAGGATGAAGGAAGTTGGTGTGTGTATTGCAGATGAAACGGAAGCTTTTTCCATATTGTGTGTCATAGATTACACACAGAGATATAAACACAGATATATACACACACACGATCAGAGGCTTCCTTTTGATCAGGTTGATATGTGGGACAGAGGAAGCTAGCAAGTCTACTGAGAAGAGACAAGATAACTGTCTTGTCTAAATGTTAGGCTATATCACGTTATAAGGTTTTTCACTACGTTTCAAAGCTCCATTTCCTGGTTGCTACAATTCTAATTGTCAGCCTAATTTTTGTTTGTGACAAAACAAGCAAGTGTAGAGAATCATTGTACCATCTAAACCGCTGTGAAATATATTTTCCATAACCAAAAATATTGTACTTTCAGCTGTTTGAAGCTGGTGTACAAAACCAAAAGTAAAATTCGCAAAAACAAAACTTGAGTACGGCAAGCATAGAAATAGCGCACATAGAACAGATCTACCGCTTCTTAGACTCTCACATCTATAACATACATTTCTATGTGAATTTGGTCGGGTCGCTCCAGAAGTTACATATCGCAGCTTTAAGAACTCATAGGCTATTTGAATTGCTCTTTGCACCAACTAGCTCTTTACCAGTTATTAAGAGGATGATATTTTACTGCATGGGGTTATAGCTGAGCAGAGAGCTGAGTCCTCCTGCATGGGGTTATATCTGAGCAGAGAGCTGAGTCCTACTGCATGGGGTTATATCTGAACAGAGAGCTGAGTCCTACTGCATGGGGTTATAGCTGAGCAGAGAGCTGAGTCCTCCTGCATGGGGTTATATCTGAACAGAGAGCTGAGTCCTACTGCATGGGGTTATAGCTGAGCAGAGAGCTGAGTCCTCCTGCATGGGGTTATATCTGAACCGAGAGCTGAGTCCTACTGCATGGGGTTATATCTGAACAGAGAGCTGAGTCCTACTGCATGGGGTTATATCTGAACAGAGAGCTGTGTCCTACTGCATGGGGTTATATCTGAACAGAGAGCTGAGTCCTACTGCATGGGGTTATGTCTGAGCAGAGAGCTGAGTCCTACTGCATGGGGTTATGTCTGAGCAGAGAGCTGAGTCCTACTGCATGGGGTTATATCTGAGCAGAGAGCTGAGTCCTACTGCATGGGGTTATGTCTGAGCAGAGTTGAAGTCAGTAGATGGATCATCCTTGGTCTGGGTAACTGTAGCTTATGCTCAGCCTATGTGTTGAATATCAGTGCTCAATCTATTCCTATATCTGTGGTTTTCTTTCAGCTAGGCTAGATTCCTAGTGCGCATGCTTAGTTTTTTCAGATCACCAAACCTGCTTGATCTTAAGTTTGTTGCACAATATTTGTTTCTGTAAGCTATATTTGAACTATAAATAAAGTTTGACTAGCTAAATGGCCCTGTTTTGTTATCAAGGTCTGGGAATAAGCAGACACATTTCCCTGTTTAGCTTCCACATTTTATGCTAGCTCCTAGCCTTGACCTTTATAACTGTGATTATGCCTGCTGTTGTTTTTTTTACTTTGCAGCTTGTCTGTTTGTTTACATCTTTGAAACTGTATGAAACTACTCTTAAAGCAAGTCAATTACAGACTCTACTTAGTCTCACTGGGCCATGTGTAGCTCTGGGCCATGTGTAGCTCTGGGCCATGTGTAGCTCTGGGCCATGTGTAGCTCTGGGCCATGTGTAGTTCTGTAACTCAGATATTGATACTAGGTTGCTTGGGGCACCCCACCCTTCATTTACCATGAAACAGCATAGCTTCTATCACACTCTAACTCAAATCAAATCAAACTTTATTTGTCACATGCGCCGAATACAACAAGTGTAGACCTTATCGTGAAATGCTTACTTACAAGCCCTTAACCAACAATCCAGTTCAAGAAAGAGTTAAGGAAATATTTAGCTAATTAACTAAAGTAAAACATAATACAAAATAACACAATAAAATAACGAGGCTATATGCAGGGGGTACCGGTACCGCGTCAATGTGCGGGGGTACAGGTTAGTCAAGGTAATTTGTACATGTAGGTGGGGGTGAAGTAACTATGAATAGATAATAAACAGCGAGTAGCAGCAGTGTACAAAACAAATGGGGGGGGGTCAATGTTATAGTCCGGTGGCCGTTTGATTAATTGTTCAGCAGTCTTATGGCTTGGGGGGGGGTAGAAGCTGTTAAGGAGCCTTTTGGTCCTAGACTTGGTGCTCCGGTACCGCTTGACGTGCTGTAGCAGAGAGAACAGTCTATGACTTGGGTGGCTGGAGTCTTTGACAATTCTTTGGGCTTTCCTTTGAAACCATCTAGTATATAGGTCCTGGATGGCAGGAAGCTTGGCCCCAGTGATGTACTGGGCCGTAGGGACTAACCTATGTAGTGCCTTACGGTCAGATGCCGAGCAGTTGCCATACCAGGCAGTGATGCAACCGGTCAGGATGCACTCAATGGTGCAGCTGTAGAACTTTTTGAGGATCTGAGGACCCATGCCAAATCTTTTCAGTCTCCTGAGGGGGAATAGGCTTTGTCGTGCCCTCTTCACGACTGTCTTCGTGTGTTTGGAACATGATAGTTCGTTGGTGATGTGGACACCAAGAAGCTCTCAACCTGCTCCACTGCAGCCCCGTCGATGTTAATGGGGCCTGTTCGGCCCGCCTTCTCCTGTAGTTCACGATCAGCTCCTTTGTCTTGATCACATTGAGGGAGAGGTTGTTGTCCTGGCATCAGAGTGGCAGGTCTCTGACCTCCCTATAGTCTGTCTTATCATTGTCGGTGATCAGGCCTACCTCTATTGTGTCGTCAGCAAACTTAATGATGGTATTGGAGTCGTGTTTGGCCATGCAGTCGTGAGTGAACAAGGAGTACAGGAGGGGACTAAGTACACACCCCTGAAGGGCCCCCGTGTTGAGGATCAGCGTGGCAGACGTGTTGTTGCCTACCCTTACCACCTGGGGACGGCCCGTCAGGAAGTCCAGGATCCAGTTGCAGAGGGAGGTGTTTAGTCCCAGGGTCCTTAGCTTAGTGATGAGCTTTGAGGGCACTATGGTGTTGAATGCTGAGCTGTAGTTAATGAACAGCATTCTCACATAGGTGTTCCTTTTGTCCAGGTGGGAAAGGGCGGTGTGGAGTGCAATTGAGATTGCGTCATCTGTGGATCTGTTTGGGCGGTATGCGAATTGGAGTGGGCCTTGGGTATCTGGGAGGATGCTGTTGATGTGAGCCATGATCAGCCTTTCAAAGCACTTCATGGCTACCGACGTGAGTGCTACGGGGCAGTAATAATTTAGGCAGGTTATCTTCGCTTCCTTGGGAACAGATACTATGGTGGTCTGCTTGAAACATGTAGGTATTACAGACTCGGTCAGGGAGAGGTTGAAAATGTCAGTGAAGACACATGCCAGTTGGTCTGCGCATGCTTTGAGTACACGTCCTGGTAATCCGTCTGGCCCAGCGGCTTTGTGAATGTTGACCTGTTTAAAGGTCTTGGTCACATCGGCTACCGAGAGCGTTGTCACACAGTAGTCCAGAACAGCTGGTGCTCTCATTCACGCTTCAGTGTTGCTTGCCTCGAAGCGAGCATAAAAGGCATTTAGCTCGTCTGGTAGGCCCATGTCACTGGGCAGCTTGTGGCTGGGTTTCCCTTTGTAGTAGTTAATAGTTTTCAAGCCCTGCCACATCCGACGAGAGTCAGAGCCGGTGTAGTAGGATTCAATTTTAATCCTGTATTGACACTTTTCTTATTTGATGGTTCGTCTGAGGGCATAGCTAGATTTCTTATAAGCGTCCGGATTAGTGTCCCACTCCTTGAAAGCGGCAGCTCTAGACTTTAGCTCGATGAGGATGTTGCCTGTAATTAATGGCTTCTGGTTGGGATATGTACGTCGTCGATGCACTTATTGATGAAGCCAATGACTGAGGTGGTATACTCCTCAATGCCATTGGATGAATCCCAGAACATATTCCAGTCTGTGCAAAACAGTCCTGTAGTTTAGCATCCGCGTCATCTGAACACTTCGTTATTGAGCGAGTCGCTGGTGCTTCCTGCTTTAGTTTTTGCTTGTAAGCAGGAATCAGGAGGATAGAATTATGATCAAATTTGCCAAATGGAGGGCTTTGTACGCGTCTCTGTGTGTGGAGTAAAGGTGGTCTAGAGTTTTGTTTTCTTCTGGTTGCACATGTGACATGCTGGTAGAAATGAGGTAAAACGGATTGAAGTTTGCCTGCTTTAAAGTCCCCGTCCACGAGGAGCGCCGCTTCTGGATGAGCATTTTCATGTTTGCTTATGGCCGTATACAGCTCGTTGAGTGTGGTCTTAGTGCCAGCATCTGTTTGTGGTGGTAAATAGATGGCTATGAATAATATAGATGAGAACTCTCTTGGTAGATAGTGTGATTTACAGCTTATCATAAGGTACTCTACCTCAGGTGAGCAATACCTCGAGACTTCTTTAATATTAGACATGGTGCACCAGCTGTTATTGCCACTCCACCCAGACTATCCCTCTCTCTCTCTCTGCTCTAATGCCCTGAAGTGCCAGACTGGTTTTCCTGACTTCCATAGTATACACTTTAATATGTTGGCCTTTATGCAAACGCTGTTATCCAGAGCAACTTAGTCAGTGTGTTCAACATGTATGCACACACACACCACGTCCTCAGATTGCCTGTGTGAAGTCATGAGGGTTATTTCACTCTGTGTTCCTGGAGATACAGGAGGAAAGAATAGTTTCATGTAAATAGAGGCTGTGTGTGTTGACTATTACCATGAATAGGCTGTCCAATGCTTGGTCTGGGCCTCGGTCTGGGCCTCGGTTTGTCTTTTCAATAAAGACTGATAAGACAGTTTGAGTGCAGACCTTCCTTTTGTCCCTGGTTTGACCTCCTATTCTCTTCATAAAATATATCTTACCTTTACCTCCCCCTGTAGAACCAATGTGGTGATGAACTACTCGGAGGTGGAGACGAAGGTGAGGGAGGCCACCAACGACGACCCCTGGGGACCTTCAGGACAGCAGATGGCAGATATTTCCAGGTAGGGGCGCTGTTCACACACACCCACACTACTTTACAGGAAAAATTGTTATTTAAATTAAATCCCATTCCCATGTAGCTAAACTCTACACCTCTGTCTCTCTCTCCTCCCTCTGTCTCTCTTTGTGTCTCTCTTTGTGTATTTCTCTCTGTCTGTCTCTGTGTCTCTCTCCCTCTCTGTTTCTCTCTCCTCTTTCTCGCTCCCTCTCTCTCTCCTCTCTCTCTCTCTCTCCCCTCTCTCTCTCTCACTCTCTTCCCTCCCTCTCTCACTCTCCTCCCCCTCTCTCACTCTCCTCCCCCTCTCTCTCACTCTCCCTCCCTCTCCCTCTCTCTCTCTCCCTCCCTCTCTCTCTCTCCTCCCTCCCTCTCTCTCTCTCCTTTCTCTCTCTCCTCCCTCCCTCTCTCTCACTCTCCTCCCCCTCTCTCTCACTCTCCTCCCCCTCTCTCTCACTCTCCCTCCCTCTCTCTCACTCTCCCTCCCTCTCTCTCTCTCCCTCTCTCTCTCTCTCTCCTCCCTCCCTCTCTCTCTCTCCTTTCTCTCTCTCCTCCCTCCCTCTCTCTCTCTCCTTTCTCTCTCTCCTCCCTCCCTCTCTCTCACTCTCCTCCCTCCCACTCTCCTCTCTCACTCTCCTTTCTCTCTCTCTCTCCTCCCTCCCACTCTCCTCTCTCACTCTCCTCCCTCTCTCTCACTCTCCTCCCTCTCTCTCACTCTCCTCCCTCCCTCTCTCTCACTCTCCTTTCTCTCTCTCCTCCCTCCCACTCTCCTCTCTCACTCCTCCCTCCCTCCCTCTCTCTCACTCTCCTCTCTCTCTCTCTCACTCTCCTCCCCCTCACTCTCCTCCCCCTCCCTCTCTCTCTCACTCACCTCTCTCTCTCACTCTCCTCACTCTCCTCTCTCTCTCTCACTCTCCTCTCTCTCTCTCACTCTCCTCTCTCTCTCTCTCTCTCCTCTCTCTCTCTCTCTCTCCTCCCTCTCTGGCTCTCTCTGGCTCTCTGTTTGTGTCCTGTCTCTCTGGCTCTCTCTGTCTGTCTATCTCCCCCCCCCCCCTCCTCAGATGTACGTTTATGTATGAGCAGTTTCCAGAGGCGATGAACATGCTGTGGATCAGGATGCTCCGGGAGAACAAGAAGAACTGGAGAAGGGTCTACAAGGTCAGAGAGAAGCTATAACCTGTCATAAGCAAGAAAGTTGCACACTATATACACGGAGTGTACTAAACATTAGGAACACCTTCCTAATATTGAGCTGCACCACCCCTTTGCCATCAGAACAGGCTCAATTTGTCGGGACATGGACTCTACAAGGTGTTGAAAGCGTTCCACAGGGATGCTGGTCCATGTTGACTCCAATGCTTCCTACAGTTGTGTCAAGTTGGCTGGATGTTCATTGGGTGGTGGACCATTGTTGATACACACGGGAAACTGTTGAGCGTGAAAAACCCAGCAGCGTTGCAGTTCTTGACACAAACCGGTGCGCCTGGCAGCTATTACCATAATCTCTTCAAAGGCGCTTAAATCTTTTGTCATTCAGCCTACAATCCATGTCTCAATTGTCTCCAGGCTTAAAAATCCTTCTTTAACCTGTCTCCTCCCCTTCATCTACACTGATTTGAAGTGGATTTAACAAGTGACATCAATAAGGGATCATAGTTTTCACCTGGTCAGTCTGTCATGGAAAGAGCAGGTGTTCCTAATGTTTTGTACACTCAGTGTGCTTCCAACAATGTAATGGGTAGACCTTGGTTAGGTTGGGAGCATATAGACTGACTTTGTTTCTCGAACCAAGACATAAGCCATATTCAACTCTCTAAACATGATATAGAGGGGTCATCATGAGAAGCTATAACAACAGTTATCCATCTCTTCTCCCCAGTCTCTGCTGCTGTTGTCCCACCTCATTAGGAACGGTTCAGAGAGAGTTGTCACCAGCTCCAGAGAACACATCTACGACCTACGATCTCTGGAGAGCTACCACTTTGTAGGCAAGTACTCTGCTGTTGCTCTGTCTGCTGTCGCTCTGTCTGCTGTCGCTCTGTCTGCTGTCGCTCTCTCTCGCCGTCTGCTGTCCCTCTCTCTCTCTCGCCGTCTGCTGTCGCTCTCTCTCTCTCGCCGTCTGCTGTCGCTCTCTCTCTCTCGCCGTCTGCTGTCGCTCTCTCTCTCGCCGTCTGCTGTCGCTCTCTCTCTCGCCGTCTGCTGTCGCTCTCTCTCTCTCGCCGTCTGCTGTCGCTCTCTCTCTCTCGCCGTCTGCTGTCGCTCTCTCTCTCTCGCCGTCTGCTGTCGCTCTGTCTCTCGCCGTCTGCTGTCGCTCTGTCTCTCGCCGTCTGCTGTCGCTCTGTCTCTCGCCGTCTGCTGTCGCTCTCTCTCTCTCGCCGTCTGCTGTCGCTCTCGCCGTCTGCTGTCGCTCTCTCTCTCTCGCCGTCTGCTGTCGCTCTCTCTCTCTCGCCGTCTGCTGTCCCTCTCTCTCGCCGTCTGCTGTCGCTCTCTCTCTCTCGCCGTCTGCTGTCGCTCTCTCTCTCTCGCCGTCTGCTGTCGCTCTCTCTCTCGCCGTCTGCTGTCGCTCTCTCTCTCTCGCCGTCTGCTGTCGCTCTCTCTCGCTGTCGCTCTCGCTGTCG
The DNA here is from genome assembly GCF_045679555.1 of Salvelinus alpinus. Classification (NCBI taxonomy): domain Eukaryota; kingdom Metazoa; phylum Chordata; class Actinopteri; order Salmoniformes; family Salmonidae; genus Salvelinus; species Salvelinus alpinus. Next base: position 94,573,672 of record NC_092089.1, read on the forward strand.
CTCTCGCTGTCGCTCTCTCGCTGTCGCTCTCTCTCGCTCTGTCGCTCTCTCTCTCGCTCTCTCGCTGTCGCTCTCTCGCTGTCGCTCTCTCTCTCTCGCTGTCGCTCTCTCTCTCGCTGTCGCTCTCTCTCTCGCTGTTGCTCTCTCGCTGTTGCTCTCTCTCTCGCCGTCTGCTCTCTCTCTCGCCGTCTGCTGTCGCTCTCTCTCTCGCCGTCTGCTGTCGCTCTCTCTCTCGCCGTCTGCTGTCGCTCTCTCTCTCGCCGTCTGCTGTCGCTCTCTCTCTCGCCGTCTGCTGTCGCTCTCTCTCTCGCCGTCTGCTGTCGCTCTCTCTCTCTCGCCGTCTGCTGTCGCTCTCTCTCTCTCTCGCCGTCTGCTGTCGCTCTCTCTCTCTCTCGCCGTCTGCTGTCGCTCTCTCTCTCTCGCCGTCTGCTGTCGCTCTCTCTCTCTCGCCGTCTGCTGTCGCTCTCTCTCTCTCGCCGTCTGCTGTCGCTCTCTCTCTCTCGCCGTCTGCTGTCGCTCTCTCTCTCTCTCTCGCCGTCTGCTGTCGCTCTCTCTCTCTCTCTCGCCGTCTGCTGTCGCTCTCTCTCGCCGTCTGCTGTCGCTCTCTCTCTCGCCGCCTGCTGTCGCTCTCTCTCTCTCTCGCTGTCTGCTGTCGCTCTGTCTGCTGTCGCTCTGTCTGCTGTCGCTCTGTCTGCTGTCGCTCTGTCTGCTGTCGCTCTGTCTGCTGTCGCTCTCGCTGTCGCTCTCTCTCTCGCTGTCTCTCTCTCTCGCCGTCTGCTGTCGCTGTCGCTCTCTCTCGCCGTCTGCTGTGGCTCTCTCTCTCTCTCGCCGTCTGCTGTCGCTCTCTCTCTCGCCGTCTGCTGTCGCTCTCGCTCTCTCGCCGTCTGCTGTCGCTCGCTCTCTCGCCGTCTGCTGTCGCTCTCTCTCTCGCCGTCTGCTGTCGCTCTCTCTCTCGCCGTCTGCTGTCGCTCTCTCTGTCGCGCTCTCGCTGTCGCTCTCTCTGTCGCTCTCGCTGTCGCTCTCTCGCTGTCGCTCTCGCTGTCGCTCTCTCTCTCGCTGTCGCTCTCTCTCTCGCTGTCGCTCTCTCTCTCGCTGTCGCTCTCTCTCTCGCTGTCGCGCTCTCTCTCGCTGTCGCGCTCTCTCTCGCTGTCGCGCTCTCTCTCGCTGTCGCGCTCTCTCTCGCTGTCGCGCTCTCTCTCGCTGTCGCGCTCTCTCTCGCTGTCGCGCTCTCTCTCGCTGTCGCGCTCTCTCTCGCTGTCGCGCTCTCTCTCGCTGTCGCGCTCTCTCTCGCTGTCGCGCTCTGTCTCGCTGTCGCCTCTCTCTGTCGCTCTCTCTGTCGCTCTCGCTGTCGCTCTCTCGCTGTCGCTCTCGCTGTCGCTGTCGCTCTCGCTGTCGCTCTCTCTCTCGCTGTCGCTCTCTCTCTCGCTGTCGCGCTCTCTCTCGCTGTCGCGCTCTCTCTCGCTGTCGCGCTCTCTCTCGCTGTCGCGCTCTCTCTCGCTGTCGCGCTCTCTCTCGCTGTCGCGCTCTCTCTCGCTGTCGCGCTCTCTCTCGCTGTCGCGCTCTCTCTCGCTGTCGCGCTCTCTCTCGCTGTCGCGCTCTCTCTCGCTGTCGCGCTCTCTCTCGCTGTCGCGCTCTGTCTCGCTGTCGCCTCTCTCTCTCTCTCGCCGTCTGCTCCCTCTCTCTTTCGCCGTCTGCTGTCTCTCTCTCTCTCGCCGTCTGCTGTCTCTCTCTCTCTCGCCGTCTGCTGTCTCTCTCTCTCTCGCCGTCTGCTGTCGCTCTCTCTCTCGCCGTCTGCTGTCGCTCTCTCTCTCGCCGTCTGCTGTCGCTCTCTCTCTCGCCGTCTGCTGTCGCTCTCTCTCTCGCCGTCTGCTGTCGCTCTCTCTCTCGCCGTCTGCTGTCGCTCTCTCGCCGTCTGCTGTCGCTCTCTCTCTCGCCGTCTGCTGTCGCTCTCTCTCTCGCCGTCTGCTGTCGCTCTCTCTCTCGCCGTCTGCTGTCGCTCTCTCTGTCGCTCTCTCTGTCGCTCTCTCTGTCGCTCTCTCTGTCGCTCTCTGTCGCTTTCTCTCTCTGTCGCTTTCTCTCTCTGTCGCTCTCTCTCTCGCTGTCGCTCTCTCGCTGTCGCTCTCTCTCTCTCTGTCGCTCTCGCTGTCGCTCTCTCTCTCGCTGTCGCGCTCTCTCTCGCTGTCGCGCTCTCTCTCGCTGTCGCGCTCTCTCTCGCTGTCGCGCTCTCTCTCGCTGTCGCGCTCTCTCTCGCTGTCGCGCTCTGTCTCGCTGTCGCTCTCTGTCGCCGTCTGCTCTCTCTCTCGCCGTCTGCTGTCGCTCTCTCTCTCGCCGTCTGCTGTCGCTCTCTCTCTCGCCGTCTGCTGTCGCTCTCTCTCTCGCCGTCTGCTGTCGCTCTCTCTCTCGCCGTCTGCTGTCGCTCTCTCTCTCGCCGTCTGCTGTCGCTCTCTCTCTCGCCGTCTGCTGTCGCTCTCTCTCTCGCCGTCTGCTGTCGCTCTCTCTCTCGCCGTCTGCTGTCGCTCTCTCTCTCGCCGTCTGCTGTCGCTCTCTCTCTCGCCGTCTGCTGTCGCTCTCTCTCTCGCCGTCTGCTGTCGCTCTCTCTCTCTCGCCGTCTGCTGTCGCTCTCTCTCTCTCGCCGTCTGCTGTCGCTCTCTCTCTCTCGCCGTCTGCTGTCGCTCTCTCTCTCTCGCCGTCTGCTGTCGCTCTCTCTCTCTCGCCGTCTGCTGTCGCTCTCTCTCTCGCCGTCTGCTGTCGCTCTCTCTCTCGCCGTCTGCTGTCGCTCTCTCTCTCGCCGTCTGCTGTCGCTCTCTCTCTCTCGCCGTCTGCTGTCGCTCTCTCTCTCTCGCCGTCTGCTGTCGCTCTCTCTCTCTCGCCGTCTGCTGTCGCTCTCTCTCTCTCGCCGTCTGCTGTCGCTCTCTCTCTCTCGCCGTCTGCTGTCGCTCTCTCTCTCTCGCCGTCTGCTGTCGCTCTCTCTCTCTCGCCGTCTGCTGTCGCTCTCTCTCTCTCGCCGTCTGCTGTCGCTCTCTCTCTCTCGCCTGCTGCTGTCGCTCTCTCTCTCTCTCTCGCCGGCTGCTGTCGCTCTCTCTCTCTCTCTCGCCGGCTGCTGTCGCTCTCTCTCTCTCGCCGGCTGCTGTCGCTCTCTCTCTCTCTCTCGCCGGCTGCTGTCGCTCTCTCTCTCTCGCCGGCTGCTGTCGCTCTCTCTCTCTCTCGCCGGCTGCTGTCGCTCTCTCTCTCTCTCTCTCGCCGGCTGCTCTCTCTCTCTCTCGCCGGCTGCTCTCTCTCTCTCGCCGGCTGCTGTCGCTCTGTCTCTCGCCGGCTGCTGTCGCTCTCTCTCTCTCGCCGGCTGCTGTCGCTCTCTCTCTCTCTCGCCGGCTGCTGTCGCTCTCTCTCTCTCTCGCCGGCTGCTGTCGCTCTGTCTCTCGCCGGCTGCTGTCGCTCTCTCTCTCTCGCCGGCTGCTGTCGCTCTGTCTCTCGCCGGCTGCTGTCGCTCTGTCTCTCGCCGGCTGCTGTCGCTCTGTCTCTCGCCGGCTGCTGTCGCTCTGTCTCTCGCCGGCTGCTGTCGCTCTGTCTCTCGCCGGCTGCTGTCGCTCTGTCTCTCGCCGGCTGCTGTCGCTCTGTCTCTCGCCGGCTGCTGTCGCTCTGTCTCTCGCCGGCTGCTGTCGCTCTCTCTCTCTCGCCGGCTGCTGTCTCTCTCTCTCTCGCCGGCTGCTCTCTCTCTCTCTCGCCGGCTGCTGTCGCTCTCTCTCTCGCCGGCTGCTGTCGCTCTCTCTCTCGCCGTCTGCTGTCGCTCTCTCTCTCGCCGTCTGCTGTCGCTCTCTCTCTCGCCGTCTGCTGTCGCTCTCTCTCTCGCCGTCTGCTGTCGCTCTCTCTCTCGCCGTCTGCTGTCGCTCTCTCTCTCGCCGTCTGCTGTCGCTCTCTCTCTCGCCGTCTGCTGTCGCTCTCTCTCTCGCCGTCTGCTGTCGCTCTCTCTCTCGCCGTCTGCTGTCGCTCTCTCTCTCGCCGTCTGCTGTCGCTCTCTCTGTCGCTCTCTCTGTCGCTCTCTCTGTCGCTCGCTCTCTCTGTCGCTCTCTCTGTCGCTCGCTCTCTCTGTCGCTCTCTCTCTCTGTCGCTCTCTCTCTCGCTGTCGCTGTCGCTCTCTCTCTCGCTGTCGCTCTCTCGCTCTCTCGCTGTCGCTCTCTCTCTCGCTGTCGCTCTCTCTCTCGCTGTCGCTCTCTCTCTCGCTGTCGCGCTCTCTCTCGCTGTCGCGCTCTCTCTCGCTGTCGCGCTCTCTCTCGCTGTCGCTCTCTCTCTCGCTGTCGCTCTCTCTCTCGCTGTCGCGCTCTCTCTCGCTGTCGCGCTCTCGCTGTCGCTCTCTGTCTCGCTGTCGCTCTCTCTCGCCGTCTGCTGTCGCTCTCTCTCTCGCCGTCTGCTGTCGCTCTCTCTCTCTCGCCGTCTGCTGTCGCTCTCTCTCTCTCGCCGTCTGCTGTCGCTCTCTCTCTCTCGCCGTCTGCTGTCGCTCTCTCTCTCTCGCCGTCTGCTGTCGCTCTCTCTCTCTCTCGCCGTCTGCTGTCGCTCTCTCTCTCTCTCGCCGTCTGCTGTCGCTCTCTCTCTCTCTCTCGCCGGCTGCTGTCGCTCTCTCTCTCTCTCTCGCCGGCTGCTGTCGCTCTCTCTCTCTCGCCAGCTGCTGTCGCTCTCTCTCTCTCTCTCTCGCCGTCTGCTGTCGCTCTCTCTCTCTCTCTCTCGCCGGCTGCTGTCGCTCTCTCGCCGGCTGCTGTCGCTCTCTCTCTCTCTCGCCGGCTGCTGTCGCTCTCTCTCTCTCTCGCCGGCTGCTGTCGCTCTCTCTCTCTCTCTCGCCGGCTGCTGTCGCTCTCTCTCTCTCTCGCCGGCTGCTGTCGCTCTCTCTCTCTCTCGCCGGCTGCTGTCGCTCTCTCTCGCCGGCTGCTCTCTCTCTCTCGCCGGCTGCTCTCTCTCTCTCTCTCGCCGGCTGCTGTCGCTCTCTCTCTCTCGCCGGCTGCTGTCGCTCTCTCTCTCTCGCCGGCTGCTGTCGCTCTCTCTCTCGCCGGCTGCTGTCGCTCTCTCTCTCTCGCCGGCTGCTCTCGCTCTCTCTCTCTCGCCGGCTGCTCTCTCTCTCTCTCTCTCGCCGGCTGCTGTCGCTCTGTCTCTCGCCGGCTGCTGTCGCTCTCTCTCTCTCGCCGGCTGCTGTCGCTCTGTCTCTCGCCGTCTGCTGTCGCTCTCTCTCTCGCCGTCTGCTGTCGCTCTCTCTCTCTCGCCGTCTGCTGTCGCTCTCTCTCTCGCCGTCTGCTGTCGCTCTCTCTCTCGCCGTCTGCTGTCGCTCTCTCTCTCGCCGTCTGCTGTCGCTCGCTCTCTCTCTCTCGCCGGCTGCTGTCGCTCTCTCTCTCTCTCGCCGGCTGCTGTCGCTCTCTCTCTCTCTCTCTCGCCGGCTGCTGTCGCTCTCTCGCCGGCTGCTGTCGCTCTCTCTCTCTCTCTCGCCGGCTGCTGTCGCTCTCTCTCTCTCTCGCCGGCTGCTGTCGCTCTCTCTCTCTCTCCCCGGCTGCTGTCGCTCTCTCTCTCTCTCTCGCCGGCTGCTGTCGCTCTCTCTCTCTCTCGCCGGCTGCTGTCGCTCTCTCTCGCCGGCTGCTGTCGCTCTCTCTCTCTCTCGCCGGCTGCTCTCTCTCTCTCTCGCCGGCTGCTCTCTCTCTCTCGCCGGCTGCTCTCTCTCTCTCTCGCCGGCTGCTGTCGCTCTGTCTCTCGCCGGCTGCTGTCGCTCTCTCTCTCTCGCCGGCTGCTGTCGCTCTCTCTCTCTCGCCGGCTGCTCTCTCTCTCGCCGGCTGCTCTCTCTCTCTCTCTCTCTCGCCGGCTGCTCTCTCTCTCTCTCTCTCGCCGGCTGCTGTCGCTCTGTCTCTCGCCGGCTGCTGTCGCTCTGTCTCTCGCCGGCTGCTGTCGCTCTGTCTCTCGCCGGCTGCTGTCGCTATGTCTCTCGCCGGCTGCTGTCGCTCTGTCTCTCGCCGGCTGCTGTCGCTCTGTCTCTCGCCGGCTGCTGTCGCTCTGTCTCTCGCCGGCTGCTGTCGCTCTCTCTCTCTCGCCGGCTGCTGTCGCTCTCTCTCTCTCGCCGGCTGCTCTCTCTCTCTCTCGCCGGCTGCTGTCGCTCTCTCTCTCGCCGGCTGCTGTCGCTCTCTCTCTCGCCGGCTGCTGTCGCTCTCTCTCTCACCGGCTGCTGTCGCTCTCTCTCTCGCCGTCTGCTGTCGCTCTCTCTCTCGCCGTCTGCTGTCGCTCTCTCTCTCGCCGTCTGCTGTCGCTCTCTCTCTCGCCGTCTGCTGTCGCTCTCTCTCTCGCCGTCTGCTGTCGCTCTCTCTCTCGCCGTTTGCTGTCGCTCTCTCTCTCGCCGTCTGCTGTCGCTCTCTCTCTCGCCGTCTGCTGTCGCTCTCTCTCTCTCGCCGTCTGCTGTCGCTCTCTCTCTCGCCGTCTGCTGTCGCTCTCTCTCTCGCCGTCTGCTGTCGCTCTCTCTCTCGCCGTCTGCTGTCGCTCTCTCTCTCGCCGTCTGCTGTCGCTCTCTCTCTCGCCGTCTGCTGTCGCTCTCTCTCTCGCCGTCTGCTGTCGCTCTCTCTCTCGCCGTCTGCTGTCGCTCTCTCTCTCGCCGTCTGCTGTCGCTCTCTCTCTCTCGCCGTCTGCTGTCGCTCTCTCTCTCTCGCCGTCTGCTGTCGCTCTCTCTCTCTCGCCGTCTGCTGTCGCTCTCTCTCTCTCGCCGTCTGCTGTCGCTCTCTCTCTCTCGCCGTCTGCTGTCGCTCTCTCTCTCTCGCCGTCTGCTGTCGCTCTCTCTCTCTCGCCGTCTGCTGTCGCTCTCTCTCTCTCGCCGTCTGCTGTCACTCTCTCTCTCTCGCTGTCGCGCTCTCTCTCGCTGTCGCTCTCTCTCTCGCTGTCGCTCTCTCTCTCGCTGTCGCTTTCTCTCTCGCTGTCGCTTTCTCTCTCTCTCTCGCCGTCTGCTGTCGCTCTCTCTCTCTCGCCGGCTGCTGTCGCTCTCTCTCTCTCTCGCCGGCTGCTCTCTCTCTCTCGCCGGCTGCTCTCTCTCTCTCGCCGTCTGCTGTCGCTCTCTCGCTCTCGCTGTCGCTCTCTCTCTCTCGCTGTCGCGCTCTCTCTCGCTGTCGCTCTCTCTCTCGCTGTCGCTTTCTCTCTCGCTGTCGCTTTCTCTCTCTCTCTCGCCGTCTGCTGTCGCTCTCTCTCTCGCCGGCTGCTCTCTCTCTCTCTCGCCGGCTGCTCTCTCTCTCTCTCGCCGGCTGCTCTCTCTCTCTCTCTCGCCGGCTGCTGTCGCTCTGTCTCTCGCCGGCTGCTGTCGCTCTGTCTCTCGCCGGCTGCTGTCGCTCTGTCTCTCGCCGGCTGCTGTCGCTCTGTCTCTCGCCGGCTGCTGTCGCTCTCTCTCTCGCCGTCTGCTGTCGCTCTCTCTCTCGCCGTCTGCTGTCGTTCTCTCTCTCGCCGTCTGCTGTCGCTCTCTCTCTCGCCGTCTGCTGTCGCTCTCTCTCTCGCCGTCTGCTGTCGCTCTCTCTCTCGCCGTCTGCTGTCGCTCTCTCTCTCGTCGTCTGCTGTCGCTCTCTCTCTCGCTGTCGCTCTCTCTCTCGCCGTCTGCTGTCGTTCTCTCTCTCGCCGTCTGCTGTCTCTCTCTCTCTCGCCGTCTGCTGTCGCTCTCTCTCTCGCCGTCTGCTGTCGCTCTCTCTCTCGCCGTCTGCTGTCGCTCTCTCTCTCGCCGTCTGCTGTCGCTCTCTCTCTCGCCGTCTGCTGTCGCTCTCTCTCTCGCCGTCTGCTGTCGCTCTCTCGCCGTCTGCTGTCGCTCTCTCTCTCGCCGTCTGCTGTCGCTCTCTCTCTCGCCGTCTGCTGTCGCTCTCTCTCTCGCCGTCTGCTGTCGCTCTCTCTCTCGCCGTCTGCTGTCGCTCTCTCTCTCGCCGTCTGCTGTCGCTCTCTCTCTCGCCGTCTGCTGTCGCTCTCTCTCTCGCCGTCTGCTGTCGCTCTCTCTCTCTCGCCGTCTGCTGTCGCTCTCTCTCTCTCGCCGTCTGCTGTCGCTCTCTCTCTCTCGCCGTCTGCTGTCGCTCTCTCTCTCTCGCCGTCTGCTGTCGCTCTCTCTCTCTCGCCGTCTGCTGTCGCTCTCTCTCTCTCGCCGTCTGCTGTCGCTCTCTCTCTCGCCGTCTGCTGTCGCTCTCTCTCTCGCCGTCTGCTGTCGCTCTCTCTCTCGCCGTCTGCTGTCGCTCTCTCTCTCGCCGTCTGCTGTCGCTCTCTCTCTCGTCGTCTGCTGTCGCTCTCTCTCTCGCTGTCTGCTGTCGCTCTCTCTCTCGCCGTCTGCTGTCGTTCTCTCTCTCGCCGTCTGCTGTCTCTCTCTCTCTCGCCGTCTGCTGTCGCTCTCTCTCTCGCCGTCTGCTGTCGCTCTCTCTCTCGCCGTCTGCTGTCGCTCTCTCTCTCGCCGTCTGCTGTCGCTCTCTCTCTCGCCGTCTGCTGTCGCTCTCTCTCTCGCCGTCTGCTGTCGCTCTCTCTCTCGCCGTCTGCTGTCGCTCTCTCTCTCGCCGTCTGCTGTCGCTCTCTCTCTCGCCGTCTGCTGTCGCTCTCTCTCTCGCCGTCTGCTGTCGCTCTCTCTCTCGCCGTCTGCTGTCGCTCTCTCTCTCGCCGTCTGCTGTCGCTCTCTCTCTCGCCGTCTGCTGTCGCTCTCTCTCTCTCGCCGTCTGCTGTCGCTCTCTCTCTCTCGCCGTCTGCTGTCGCTCTCTCTCTCTCGCCGTCTGCTGTCGCTCTCTCTCTCTCGCCGTCTGCTGTCGCTCTCTCTCTCTCGCCGTCTGCTGTCGCTCTCTCTCTCTCGCCGTCTGCTGTCGCTCTCTCTCTCTCGCCGTCTGCTGTCGCTCTCTCTCTCTCGCCGTCTGCTGTCGCTCTCTCTCTCTCGCCGTCTGCTGTCGCTCTCTCTCTCTCGCCGTCTGCTGTCGCTCTCTCTCTCTCGCCGTCTGCTGTCGCTCTCTCTCTCTCGCCGTCTGCTGTCGCTCTCTCTCTCTCGCCGTCTGCTGTCGCTCTCTCTCTCTCGCCGTCTGCTGTCGCTCTCTCTCGCTGTCGCTCTCTCTCTCTCGCTGTCGCTCTCTCTCTCTCGCTGTCGCTCTTTCTCTCTCGCTGTCGCTCTCGCTGTCGCTTTCTCTCTCGCTGTCGCTTTCTCTCTCTCTCTCGCCGTCTGCTGTCGCTCTCTCTCTCTCGCCGTCTGCTGTCGCTCTCTCTCTCGCTGTCTCTCTCTCTCGCTGTCTCTCTCTCTCGCTGTCGCTCTCTCTCGTTCGCTGTCTCTCTCTCTCGCTCGCTGTCTCTCTCTCTCTCGCTGTCGCTCTCTCGCTGTCGCTCTCTCTCTCTCGCCGTCTCTCTCTCTCTCGCTGTCTGCGGTCGCTCTGTCTCTCTCTCCCATCTTTCTCTTGACTGTGGAGTAGAATCCGTGTTAACTGTCCTCAGTACATCTCTGTATGAGTGTTTTGTAATGAAGTGTTAGTTTAGAACCAGACAAAGGGGCCAGTGTTCAGTCAGTGTTGTAGCATTCATGAAGAGATGGAGCCCTAAGCACTGCTTAAACCACAAGCAGCTCTACCACACACTGCTCTGCTCCAAAGCAGAGGTAAATCACTCCCCTCACCACCACGTAGTGTGAACCCAGACTGACAGACTGTTTAACAAGGCTACTCACCACAACTACTGTACACGTTTATTATTCACACACTGCTGTGGACTTGTTCTGCATTTTGTCTTCTCAAAACATCCCACCTGACATTCTGAATACACTGATCCGTCTGTGTAGATGAGAACGGTAAGGACCAGGGAGTGAACGTGCGTCAGAAGGTGAAGGACATGGTGGATCTGATCCAGGATGATGATAGACTGAGAGAGGAGAGGAAGAAGGCAAAGAAGAACAAAGACAAATACATCGGCGTGTCCTCTGACAGTACGGGGGGAGGATTCAGCAGATACAGTAAGTCCTCTGACAGTACGGGGGGAGGATTCAGCAGATACAGTAAGTCCTCTGACAGTATGGGGGAGGATTCAGCAGATACAGTAAGTCCTCTGACAGTACGGGGGGATTATTCAGCAGATACAGTACGGGGGGAGGATTCAGCAGATACAGTAAGTCCTCTGACAGTATGGGGGGAGGATTCAGCAGATACAGTAAGTCCTCTGACAGTATGGGGGGAGGATTCAGCAGATACAGTAAGTCCTCTGACAGTATGGGGGGAGGATTCAGCAGATACAGTAAGTCCTCTGACAGTACGGGGGGAGGATTCAGCAGATACAGTAAGTCCTCTGACAGTATGGGGGGAGGATTCAGCAGATACAGTAAGTCCTCTCACAGTACGGGGGGAGGATTCAGCAGATACAGTAAGTCCTCTGACAGTACGGGGGGAGGATTCAGCAGATACAGGAAGTCCTCTGACAGTACGGGGGGAGGATTCAGCAGATACAGGAAGTCCTCTGACAGTACGGGGGGAGGGTTCAGCAGATACAGTAAGTCCTCTGACAGTACGGGGGGAGGATTCAGCAGATACAGTAAGTCCTCTGACAGTACGGGGGGAGGATTCAGCAGATACAGTAAGTCCTCTGACAGTATGGGGGGAGGATTCAGCAGATACAGTAAGTCCTCTGACAGTATGGGGGGAGGATTCAGCAGATACAGTAAGTCCTCTGACAGTATGGGGGGAGGGTTCAGCAGATACAGTAAGTCCTCTGACAGTATGGGGGGAGGATTCAGCAGATACAGTAAGTCCTCTGACAGTATGGGGGGAGGGTTCAGCAGATACAGTAAGTCCTCTGACAGTATGGGGGGAGGATTCAGCAGATACAGTAAGTCCTCTGACAGTATGGGGGGAGGGTTCAGCAGATACAGTAAGTCCTCTGACAGTACGGGGGGAGGATTCAGCAGATACAGTAAGTCCTCTGACAGTATGGGGGGAGGGTTCAGCAGATACAGTAAGTCCTCTGACAGTACGGGGGGAGGATTCAGCAGATACAGTAAGTCCTCTGACAGTACGGGGGGAGGATTCAGCAGATACAGTAAGTCCTCTGACAGTACGGGGGGAGGATTCAGCAGATACAGTAAGTCCTCTGACAGTACGGGGGGAGGATTCAGCAGATACAGTAAGTCCTCTGACAGTACGGGGGGAGGATTCAGCAGATACAGTAAGTCCTCTGACAGTACGGGGGGAGGATTCAGCAGATACAGTAAGTCCTCTGACAGTACGGGGGGAGGATTCAGCAGATACAGTAAGTCCTCTGACAGTACGGGGGGAGGATTCAGCAGATACAGTAAGTCCTCTGACAGTACGGGGGGAGGATTCAGCAGATACAGTAAGTCCTCTGACAGTACGGGGGGAGGATTCAGCAGATACAGTAAGTCCTCTGACAGTACGGGGGGAGGATTCAGCAGATACAGTAAGTCCTCTGACAGTATGGGGGGAGGATTCAGCAGATACAGTAAGTCCTCTGACAGTACGGGGGGAGGATTCAGCAGATACAGGAAGTCCTCTGACGGTTTGGGGGGAGGGTTCAGCAGATACAGTAAGTCCTCTGACAGTACGGGGGGAGGATTCAGCAGATACAGTAAGTCCTCTGACAGTACGGGGGGAGGATTCAGCAGATACAGTAAGTCCTCTGACAGTACGGGGGGAGGATTCAGCAGATACAGGAAGTCCTCTGACGGTTTGGGGGGAGGGTTCAGCAGATACAGTAAGTCCTCTGACGGTATGGGGGGAGGATTCAGCAGATACAGGAAGTCCTCTGACAGTACGGGGGGAGGATTCAGCAGATACAGTAAGTCCTCTGACAGTATGGGGGGAGGATTCAGCAGATACAGTAAGTCCTCTGACAGTATGGGGGGAGGGTTCAGCAGATACAGTAAGTCCTCTGACAGTATGGGGAGAGGGTTCAGCAGATACAGGAAGTCCTCTGACAGTATGGGGAGAGGGTTCAGCAGATACAGGAAGTCCTCTGACAGTATGGGGGGAGGGTTCAGCAGATACAGGAAGTCCTCTGACAGTATGGGGGGAGGGTTCAGCAGATACAGGAAGTCCTCTGACAGTATGGGGGGAGGGTTCAGCAGATACAGGAAGTCCTCTGACAGTATGGGGGGAGGGTTCAGCAGATACAGGAAGTCCTCTGACAGTATGGGGGGAGGGTTCAGCAGATACAGGAAGTCCTCTGACAGTATGGGGGGAGGATTCAGCAGATACAGGAAGTCCTCTGACAGTATGGGGGGAGGATACAAGATGTCAATCTGGAACACAAACAGACACATTGGAGTGTCCTCTGATCTTATAAAGGGCATACTCACAATCCTTCTCTCCCCTCTCTTTCTCGCTCTCCACCCTCGCTCTCTCTCTCAATTCAATTTAAGGGCTTTGTTGGCATGGGAAACATGTTTACATTGCCAAAGCAAGTGAAGTAGATAATAAAAAATGAACTGTAAACATTACACTTCCAAAAGAATAAGGACATTTTAAATGTCTTGTAATGTGTTGTAATGATATGCAAATAGTTAAAGTACAAAAGGGAAAATAATTAAACATAAATATGGGTTGTATTTACAATGGTGTTTGTTCACTGGTTGCCCTTTCCTTGTGGCAACAGGTCACAAATCTTGCTGCTGTGATGGCACACTGTGGTATTTCACCCAATCGATATAGGAGTTTATCAAAATTGGATTTGTGTTTGAATTCTTTGTGGATCTGTGTAATCTGAGGGAAATGTGTCTCTAATATGGTCATACATTTGACAGGAGGTTAGGAAGTGCAGCTCAGTTTCCACCTCATTTTGTGGGCAGTGTGTACATAGCCTGTCTTCTCTTGAGAGCCAGGTCTGCGTACGGCGGCCTTTCTCAATAGCAAGGCTATGCTCAGAGTCTGTACATAGTCAAAGCTTTCCTTAAGTTTGGGTCAGTCACAGTGGTCAGATATTCTGCCACTGTGTACTCTCTGTTTAGGGCCAAATAGCATTCTAGTTTGCTGTGTTTTTTTGTAATTTCTTTCCAATGTGTCAAGTAATTATCTTTGTGTTTTCTCATGATTTGGTTGGGTCTAATTGTGTTGCTGTCCTGGGGCTCTGTTTGTGTTTGTGAACAGAGTCCCAGGACCTGTTTGCTTAGGGGACGCTCTCCAGGTTTATTTCTCTGTTGGTGATGGCTTTGTTATGGAAGGTTTGGGAATCACTTCCTTTTAGGTGGTTGTAGAATATATCGTCTCTTTTCTGTATTTTGATAATTGGCGTGTATCGGCCTAATTCTGCTCTGCATGCATTATTTGGTGTTCTACGTTGTACACAGAGGATATTTTTGCAGAATTCTGCATGCAGACTCTCAATTTGGCGTTTGTCCCATTTTGTGAAGTCTTGGTTGGTGAGCGGACCCCAGACCTCACAACCATAAAGGGCAATGGGTTCTATAATTGATTCAAGTATTTTTTTTGCCAGATTCTAATTGGTATGTCGAATTTTATGTTCCTTTTGATGGCATAGAAGGCCCTTCTTGCCTTGTCTCTCAGATCGTTCACAGCTTTGTGGAAGTTACCTGTGGCGCTGATGTTTCGGCCGAGGTATGTATATATATTTTTCTGTGCTCTAGGGCAACAGTGTCTAGAGGGAATTTGTATTTGTAGTCCTGGCGACTGGACCTTTTTTGGAACACCATTATTTTGTCTTACTGAGATTTACTGTCAGGGCCCACGTTTGACAGAATCTGTGCAGAAGATCTAGGTGCTGCTGTAGGGCCTCCTTGGTTGGTGACAGAAGCACCAGATACAGTAGACATTTGACTTCAGATTCTAGTCGTGTGAGTCCGGGTGCTGCAGACTGTTCTAGTGCCCTCGCCAATTTCTTGATATACATCTCTCTCCACCCCCCCCTTTCTCCCTCCCCCTCTCTCTCTCCTCCCCTCTCTCTCTCTCTCCCTCTCTAGCGAGTGACCGGTATGATTCTGGTGGTAATGAGGGAAGCAGCAGAGGGAAGTGGGATGAGGACTGGAAGAGAGACCAAGGCCAGTTTCCCTTCAGTGAGAAACTGGGGGAGATCAGTGATAAGATTGGCAGCACCATCGACGACACCATCAACAAGTTCAAGAAGCAGAGCAGAGATGACTCACCAGACAGATTCAGGTAAGGAGAGAGTTGATTCACCAGACAGATTCAGGTAAGGAGAGAGATGATTCATCAGACAGATTCAGGTAAGGAGAGAGGTTATAATGGATGTGACTGACGAAGTAACGGGAGGTATAGCCATCTATATTAAAAATAGATGTGTGGTTACTGAACTAAGACATTTTTTTTACTTTTTAAAACTGCAGTTATCGAAACCTGTGAACTTTAGATGTAATAGGATGTTATAGACCTGCAACAGTAGAATCCCTGGATTCTCTGTCTAGACTGATGCGTGGTTGGGGGGGAAATGAAATGGTCCTTATGGGCGATTTTCAACTGGGACTGGTTTCAACTGGGACTGGTTTCAACTGGGACTGGTTTCAACTGGGACTGGTTATCTCCAAACTCTGAGGCCATAAGAGGACTGTGCAATTGAAACTTGTGCTTAATGCAAGGAAAACAAAATGTATGGTTTTTCGCTTCTCTGAAAGTTAACACCTACAGGTTTTAACTATAAAAGGCCAGGGTCATGACAGGGTCATCTCCTATAAGTATCTTGGGATTTGGTTAGATGAAAAGCTGAATTTTAAGTTGAAATTGAGTTTCTATTTTAGGAACAAATCTTGCTTTTCAATGTTAGTCAGAACGGATCTTGTTCAAGTACCTTAAACTCTGGACACGGTGTACGTATCATGATGCTTTAAGATTTATTACAATGCTAGATCTCTCACCCATCACTGTGATGTGTATGCTGTGGTGCAGTGGACCTCTCTCTCCACCAGGAGGCTAAAGCACTGATGGAACACCTCCCTTTGTGTCTCTGTTCCTCACTGACCAGATCAGTCACTCAATACAGTCTTCGTTCACAGTCACTGCTGTCCTTGTCTGTTCCTAAGGCTAGAACTGACATGGGGAAACAATCTTTTTTCATCCTGTTTCATCCTGGAACATGCTTCAAAAGATATTAAAGTTAGGGGAGTTAGTGTCCTTGCCTGTTAAGACTCTGACAACACTGTTTGATTAGCTGCAGTTGTTTCTAATCTTCAAATGTATCTGGAACTTGTGACACTTTGTATTTAGTATTTTTCTGTAATATTTTATGTACACACTGCTATGTCCCTGTTTTGCCTTCTTGCCAGGTCGTCCTAGCAAAATAGTTTTTTAACCTCAGTGGCTCTCAAGGTTAAATAAAGAAATATTACAGTATATCAAAAAACCTGATGTTCTGTCGTACTTTAGACCCACACTTTCTATTGAATTATCCCCAAAACAAAGCGTCCTCTTTGGTCTCCTTAGTGACAACGAGGAGGAGCGAAGTCGCCCGTCGCAGAATGGCCAGTCTGGGAGGTCAGTGTTCAAAGACGAGGAGGAAACCGTGACGACCAAGAGCGTCCAGATCGCCCAGGCAACAGAAACCACAGCAACCAAGAAGAGAGGCGGGGTTCCATCCAAAACTGTGTCCCTGGGAGCCGCGGCCCACTACACAGGAGACAAGAGCCCTGATACCTCTGCAAAACAGGTGTGTGCACATGCGTCCATGTGCATTCAGTCCATGCTGGTTCACTGTAGCTTATTGCTGCCATCTGGTGTTAACAGTGGACAGTGCAGTCTCGCTCCCTGTCTCTACTCACATCTCTCCTCTCCTTCTCTCTGTTCCAGACTCTGTCCGCAGCAGCACCCCAGTCCTCCAGTAGTGGTCTGGCTGACCTATTGATGGTAGATACAGGACCCAGCCAGCCTGCAGCAGCCACCGGTAACTACACACACTGACAGGACAT
The DNA here is from genome assembly GCF_045679555.1 of Salvelinus alpinus. NCBI lineage: Eukaryota > Metazoa > Chordata > Actinopteri > Salmoniformes > Salmonidae > Salvelinus > Salvelinus alpinus. Next base: position 94,589,537 of record NC_092089.1, read on the forward strand.
CACGGAGGGTGAGGTAGTGTAGTTACAGGACATCACGGAGGGTGAGGTAGTGTAGTTACAGGACATCACGGAGGGTGAGGTAGTGTAGTTACAGGACATCACGGAGGGTTAGGGGAGGTAGTGTAGTTACAGGACATCACGGAGGGTTAGGGGGAGGTAGTGTAGTTACAGGACATCACGGAGGGTGAGGTAGTGTAGTTACAGGACATCACGGAGGGTTAGGGGGAAGTAGTGTAGTTACAGGACATCACGGAGGGTTAGGGGGAGGTAGTGTAGTTACAGGACATCACGGAGGGTTAGGGGGAGGTAGTGTAGTTACAGGACATCACGGAGGGTTAGGGGGAAGTAGTGTAGTTACAGGACATCACGGAGGGTTAGGGGGAGGTAGTGTAGTTACAGGACATCACGGAGGGTTAGGGGGAAGTAGTGTAGTTACAGGACATCACGGAGGGTTAGGGGGAGGTAGTGTAGTTACAGGACATCACGGAGGGTTAGGGGGAGGTAGTGTAGTTACAGGACATCACGGAGGGTGAGGTAGTGTAGTTACAGGACATCACGGAGGGTGAGGTAGTGTAGTTACAGGACATCACGGAGGGTTAGGGGGAAGTAGTGTAGTTACAGGACATCCCGGAGGGTTAGGGTGAGGTAGTGTAGGTACAGGAGATCACGGAGGGTGAGGTAGTGTAGGTACAGGAGATCACGGAGGGTGAGGTAGTGTAGTTACAGGACATCACGGAGGGTTAGGGGAGGTAGTGTAGTTACAGGACATCACGGAGGGTTAGGGGGAGGTAGTGTAGTTACAGGACATCACGGAGGGTTAGGGGGAGGTAGTGTAGTTACAGGACATCACGGAGGGTTAGGGGGAGGTAGTGTAGTTACAGGACATCACGGAGGGTTAGGGGGAGGTAGTGTAGTTCCAGGACATCACGGAGGTTTAGGGGGAGGTAGTGTAGTTACAGGACATCACGGAGGGTGAGGGGGAGGTAGTGTAGTTACAGGACATCACGGAGGGTTAGGGTGAGGTAGTGTAGTTACAGGACATCACGGAGGGTTAGGGTGAGGTAGTGTAGTTACAGGACATCACGGAGGGTTAGGGGGAAGTAGTGTAGTTACAGGACATCACGGAGGGTTAGGGGGAAGTAGTGTAGTTACAGGACATCACGGAGGGTTAGGGGGAAGTAGTGTAGTTACAGGACATCACGGAGGGTTAGGGGGAAGTAGTGTAGTTACAGGACATCACGGAGGGTTAGGGGGAAGTAGTGTAGTTACAGGACATCACGGAGGGTTAGGGGGAAGTAGTTACAGGACATCACGGAGGGTTAGGGGGAAGTAGTGTAGTTACAGGACATCACGGAGGGTTAGGGGGAAGTAGTGTAGTTACAGGACATCACGGAGGGTGAGGTAGTGTAGTTACAGGACATCACGGAGGGTTAGGGGGAAGTAGTGTAGTTACAGGACATCACGGAGGGTTAGGGGGAGGTAGTGTAGTTACAGGACATCACGGAGGGTTAGGGGGAAGTAGTGTAGTTACAGGACATCACGGAGGGTTAGGGGGAGGTAGTGTAGTTACAGGACATCACGGAGGGTTAGGGGGAAGTAGTGTAGTTACAGGACATCACGGAGGGTTAGGGGGAGGTAGTGTAGTTACAGGACATCACGGAGGGTTAGGGGGAAGTAGTGTAGTTACAGGACATCACGGAGGGTTAGGGGGAGGTAGTGTAGTTACAGGACATCACGGAGGGTTAGGGTGAGGTAGTGTAGTTACAGGACATCACGGAGGGTTAGGGTGAGGTAGTGTAGTTACAGGACATCACGGAGGGTTAGGGGGAAGTAGTGTAGTTACAGGACATCACGGAGGGTTAGGGGGAAGTAGTGTAGTTACAGGACATCACGGAGGGTTAGGGTGAGGTAGTGTAGTTACAGGACATCACGGAGGGTTAGGGGGAAGTAGTGTAGTTACAGGACATCACGGAGGGTTAGGGGGAAGTAGTGTAGTTACAGGACATCACGGAGGGTTAGGGGGAGGTAGTGTAGTTACAGGACATCACGGAGGGTGAGGTAGTGTAGTTACAGGACATCACGGAGGGTGAGGTAGTGTAGTTACAGGACATCACGGAGGGTTAGGGGGAGGTAGTGTAGTTACAGGACATCACGGAGGGTGAGGGGGAAGTAGTGTAGTTACAGGACATCACGGAGGGTTAGGGGGAAGTAGTGTAGTTACAGGACATCACGGAGGGTTAGGGTGAGGTAGTGTAGTTACAGGACATCACGGAGGGTTAGGGGGAGGTAGTGTAGTTACAGGACATCACGGAGGGTGAGGTAGTGTAGTTACAGGACATCACGGAGGGTTAGGGGGAGGTAGTGTAGTTCCAGGACATCACGGAGGGTGAGGTAGTGTAGTTACAGGACATCACGGAGGGTTAGGGTGAGTTAGTGTAGTTACAGGACATCACGGAGGGTTAGGGGGAGGTAGTGTAGTTACAGGACATCACGGAGGGTGAGGTAGTGTAGTTACAGGACATCACGGAGGGTTAGGGGGAGGTAGTGTAGTTCCAGGACATCACGGAGGGTTAGGGGGAGGTAGTGTAGTTACAGGTGTTGTGTCTTTGGCATCATTAAAGTGAAGACTGTTATTTTATCAAATCAATTCTCTGTAATTATTATTACGTGATTAAACTAATCATGTAAATGTAATTAACTAGGAAGTTGGGGCACCAAGGAAACTCTTGAGATTACAAAGTTATAATTTTCCTAATAACTTTTCAGATATTTTAATATCTGATCAATTAGTCTTCTAATTAATGAATTATTCTTTACCTCACGTTAGTCTCATTCCAAACGTCGTAGTTGTTGGTTATCTGCACGAACCCAGTCTTCACTATTAATCATCCATACATCAATTGTCTTAATCATTTATTTACAAACTAACTAAATAATCACAGAAATGCATAACAAACAAACAGTAGATATGGTTACAAGGAAATGATAGGGGATGTGCCCTAGTGGGCTAAACCGGTATGGCGGCTTGGTAGACAAAGGGACTCGAAAGACAAAAGTCACTACACAGTTGATAATTATATTGATTGAAATGCTAATCATTTGCACATGAACGCTCACTCATTCGGGAATAATTGCAATCAATATATATTTACGCTCAGTGATCTCTGTTGGAATCGTCCGTCTTTTTGTTGGAAAGTTCATCCGCTTGTCTCCATCTGCTTCCAAGGAGTCTTTCATGGTTAGAATGGATACTTCAGAGTCCAATTCAGAAATGTTCTTATTGTATAGATGTTTCGGCGGTTGTCAGTCTTCGCATTCAATGGTACATAATTCCTAGCTGCAGACTAGTAATTAGTATCGAAGAGTTGCTCTTATTCTGTCTGATCGATAGTCTCAGTTTAACCACATGGTATGGTTAAGAATTCAGCAACCATTACAACCTTAGCTTATCCTGAGGTAAGCATGGTCTGAAGGGAATTTCTTCAGGTGGGGGTTATATTCGTAACAGTAGAAAAGGGCTGTCCCATGACGCCAGATCGATGTCTGTGCTCATGGCAGCGGGCCAATGACTTAGTTCAACTTTAAACAGAAATACAATTCTCTCACATTAACGCTTCAACATCACCTTACATCATTTCACAAATAGTTTCATCTTTACTCATTCGTTTTATACAATAATTAGATGCAAACCTCAGAACGGAGGCTCCTGTATAAACAGAGTTATGGTAATGTGGCTGTATTGTCTTTCCTGAGGTCACAATCATACAACAAAATGGACCGGGTCGTAGCTGGCTTCTCCACCGACCGTTTACACATTCTCCAAAACACGGATATTGTTCAGTTCTCAAGTTCTGTGAGGTAGAAGAAGTTCCTTTGTTCTCTCTGTCTCTCTTTCTGCTTGGCCATGAGAGAGAGTCTCCTCCAGGAATGTACGACCTGAGATAACAGAACCTGGGTGTAAGAGGGGGAAGGCACTCGCTATACCCAAAGAGGGCCACGTCATGACACAGGACATCATGGAGGGTTAGGGGGAGGTAGTGTAGTTACAGGACATCATGGAGGGTCTCTGGTCCGGTGTCTGGAAGCTGTCACAATTCACTCATTAAAGCGTTATGCATGTCTCTTTCCAGACCTGATAGGAGGATTTGCTGACTTCTCGTCTCCTGCTGCCTCTGTTGGCCTCTCCACAGTACCTGGTGAGTTTAGAAAGCATTGGAATATTCAGAGATTTTTATAGTTTATAGTCTAGTTTATCCACTATAAAAAAAATCCTCTCTTTTCTCCTTCTCTCCAGCCTCCAGTGGGAACGGTGACTTTGGGGACTGGAATGCTTTCCCTGGCGGCCAGGCCCCCGTCCCCACCCCCTTCGCCCAGCCTCTGGCCCCCAGCAACACTGACCTGTTTGGGGCTCTGTCGGCCAGCTCTGCACCAGCTCCAGCTTCCGCTGACCTGTTTGACCTGATGGGTCCGGGCCAGACCCAGTCGCTCTCTGCCTCTCAGAGCCTCACCTTTAATATGACCAACACACAGACCATCAGCAGCACCATGCCACAGTCCAGATCACTGGTAAGAATACAGGACAGACGGGACAGTAATTTACATCGTAAATTGTATTTATTGTGTCTGATCCACTGTTAATGAGAGGAGTGGCAGTAACTGCCTATGCTTTAGAGGAACACACACGAGAGAGAAACGGCAGAGAGCCACGGTTTGCAGATGCTCCACCTTCCCTAGGGACAAACACACACACACACAATGAGAAGGAACCAGTTTGAGTCAGAAAACCATTCAATCTAATACAAGGTTGTTTGCATAGATAATATGTGCATGTTAAAAACCTGACCTACTTAAAGACCAGCTTAGTTTAGCAGAATAATAAAACCTGACCTACTTAAAGACCAACTTAGTTAAGCAGAATAATAAAACATGACCTACTTAAAGACCAGCTTAGTTTAGCAGAATAATAAAACCTGACCTACTTAAAAAAGACCAGCTTAGTTTAGCAGAATAATAAAACCTGACCTACTTAAAGACCAACTTAGTTTAGCAGAATAATAAAACCTGACCTACTTAAAGACCAACTTAGTTTAGCAGAATAATAAAACCTGACCTACTTAAAGACCAGCTTAGTTTAGCAGAATAATAAAACCCGACCTACTTAAAAAAGACCAGCTTAGTTTAGCAGAATAATAAAACCTGACCTACTTAAAAAAGACCAGCTTAGTTTAGCAGAATAATAAAACCTGACCTACTTAAAAAAGACCAGCTTAGTTTAGCAGGATAATAAAACCTGACCTACTTAAAGACCAACTTAGTTTAGCAGAATAATTCAACCTGACCTACTTAAAAAAGACCAGCTTAGTTTAGCAGAATAATAAAACGTGACCTACTTTTGTTTAGCAGAATAATAAAACATGACCTACTTAAAGACCAGCTTAGTTTAGCAGAATAATAAAACCTGACCTACTTAAAGACCAACTTAGTTTAGCAGAATAATAAAACCTGACCTACTTAAAGACCAACTTAGTTTAGCAGAATAATAAAACCTGACCTACTTAAAGACCAGCTTAGTTTAGCAGAATAATAAAACCCGACCTACTTAAAAAAGACCAGCTTAGTTTAGCAGAATAATAAAACCTGACCTACTTAAAAAAGACCAGCTTAGTTTAGCAGAATAATAAAACCTGACCTACTTAAAGACCAACTTAGTTTAGCAGAATAATTCAACCTGACCTACTTAAAAAAGACCAGCTTAGTTTAGCAGAATAATAAAACCTGACCTACTTAAAGACCAACTTAGTTTAGCAGAATAATAAAACCTGACCTACTTAAAAAAGACCAGCTTAGTTTAGCAGAATAATAAAACCTGACCTACTTAAAAAAGACCAGCTTAGTTTAGCAGAATAATAAAACCTGACCTACTTAAAGACCAACTTAGTTTAGCAGAATAATAAAACCTGACCTACTTAAAGACCAGCTTAGTTTAGCAGAATAATAAAACCCGACCTACTTAAAAAAGACCAGCTTAGTTTAGCAGAATAATAAAACCTGACCTACTTAAAAAAGACCAGCTTAGTTTAGCAGAATAATAAAACCTGACCTACTTAAAGACCAACTTAGTTTAGCAGAATAATTCAACCTGACCTACTTAAAAAAGACCAGCTTAGTTTAGCAGAATAATAAAACCTGACCTACTTAAAGACCAACTTAGTTTAGCAGAATAATAAAACCTGACCTACTTAAAAAAGACCAGCTTAGTTTAGCAGAATAATAAAACCTGACCTACTTAAAAAAGACCAGCTTAGTTTAGCAGAATAATAAAACCTGACCTACTTAAAGACCAACTTAGTTTAGCAGAATAATTCAACCTGACCTACTTAAAGACCAGCTTAGTTTAGCAGAATAATAAAACCTGACCTACTTAAAAAAGACCAGCTTAGTTAAGCAGAATAATTCAACCTGACCTACATAAAGACCAGCTTAGTTTAGCAGAATAATTCAACCTGACCCACAATCCTGTTCATTCTGGTGAGATGAGATGTGTTTCCATGTAGATGCCTTCAGAGCCAGCAGTTCCACCTTCATATGTCACCATTATATAGGTACCTTTAACATTACTATCTATTGGAACTGTCTACCAAATTGTCGCCCCCCTTCCAGTTGATGGGTGGGCCGTTGCAGCCCCAGCAGCAGCAAGTCATGCTGGGTACCCAGGGTTCCATGGGGTCAGCAATCCCCTCCACCTGGTCTGACTCTTCGGTCAACATCAGCCTGGACTTCCTGGCACCTGGCGTGCAGCCCCCCAAACCTGTCCAGCCCACCCTCAACACACTCCAAGGTGAGCCTAGTGTGTTGTAGTATAGACTGGGATAGAAAGAGTACTGTGTTTCTGGAGGGGGTTCAAAACGCTGCTCAATGTCTGTTGAACAAAACGTTGATTTGAGATCCATTCAGTTGTGGAGCATCTAAGAACCTCAGGGGGCGGAACGTTCTTCCTGTTGGATGGATGGGCACAAGACCATTCAAAAGGCTTTAGGTTCAGTCAGAATGGAAGAATAGTTTTTTTTAATTCATTTTTATTTAACCTTAAGAGTACTATTCTTGGGACTCCTTGTTCAGTATGGCATAGAAGGATGCTTGGTGCAACTTGTGAAGTGGATGAGGAGAGTGTGAACCTGTGTGTGTGAGGTCATGCTGTCTTCTGACTCCACTTCTTCCTGTGCCTGTCTTCTAGGAGGCCAGCCCCTCCCACCCGTCAACATGCTCTCCCAGGGATTCGCCGGCATGGGCCTCGCACCCGCCCCCATCAGACCGGCAACAACTCCCATGATGCACCCTGGTGCTGGGATGGGCATGGGCCACAGCCAGGGCATGATGGGAATGGGCATGAACATGGGTGCCATGCCCCAGGCTAACATGACCATGGGGATGAGGATGCCAGCCATGTCTATGGGCTCTGGCATGGTACAGCAGCAGCCCAAGCAAGGATCAGACGCATTCGCAGATTTCTGCAACTTCAGGAAGTGAGGGAAGAGAAGTGAAAGAGAGGAGGAGGGCTGTTGTTTCTATTTTTCTCTCCATCCAATCGACCGTCTGTGAAGGATTGTAAAGAGCTGCAAACAAAGAGTACTTGAATGTTGTCAAATATCAAATACTGACTGCCACCCCTCCATTTCCTGTTTCTATCTTTTTTAAGTGATGTATAAAGATATGAATATACATGAATGTATGTATGTTTTAATCAGTTCCAAGAGGGTGTCCAGTAATGGTTGTGTGCTGTTCGGGTTTGAATCGGAGAGAGAGAGAGAACAACTAGGAGGGAGAGAGAGAGAAACCGTAACAGAATGAGACTCAGATTTTTTACTTTAAAATGTAAGCCAAACAAAAAGCAGTGATTTCAAAGTTAAACAACCCATACAATTATATGCACAAGGATGACTTTTAAACTTGTATGGCTAAACTTTGCAATAATGTTGTTTTGTTTTGAATTGCATTTAAAAAAAATAATTATGTTACCATGGAATTGCCCACATGAATCTTCCTTGAAGAGAATGTCAGTAGGGGTTTTGCTTTACTTAACCATTTAAATGTCCAGAGTAGTAAACATATAGTTTCATATCATAATCCCACCCCAATAACTCCCCATCTCTTTCAGAATGTTAAGTTACCTCGACCTGTCCCTTACCTACAACTGTAAATATTACTGGTGCGACGGACAAATAAGTTATTGAGTTCTTGATTATACGATGATGCCGTGAAGTGTGTGTCGATTGGAAGGAATCAGATGTCAATCAAGACGTTGCTATGGCGTCAGTCTTTTAATACTTACTTTATATATCAGCGTTCCACACTCCCAATGTGGAATTTCTGTTCAATATTAGATTTAACAGATCAATCAATCGTTTATTGATGGATTTAATAACTGAATGAATGAGAAATGATTAAAAGCTGTTAAATGAGGAAGCTGTGGTAATGATAAAACAGATCTCCTTTGTGGCCTTTCTTATGGGTATATATTTTTTAAAGAAATATAATATTTTTCCTTGCATCCAAGTAAGATGATCAGTAGATGTAGGAACAGCCTCCTGGTGGGCTGTGTTCTTTAAGTACAGCACATGGTGCCTGAGACGGAGGCCTTTTTCCTTCATTATAACTTACAGGAGACAGACGGAGAGATGATACAGTGGTTAAGACTGTCTACAGCACAGTATGTTTGTGTGGTTCTTACTGTGCCCTCTGGCCCCTGGGAGCCTCTGGGATTTGGGTGAAGTTGCCCCTAGATGCTGCTCTTGGGTCAGTTTTGCATCCCCCCCCCACAAATGGTTGGGATTGTGGGAGGGGAAGCTGATCCTAGATCTGTACTTGGGGGAAACGTCACCCCAGAGCGTACAGTATCTTTGAAGGAGGTTTCTCAGACAGTCCAGGTTTAGGAGAGGATTTTTCTTTTTTGGAATTCATCCCATATAGCAGCCTATTCACTTTGTAGTGCACTACTTCCAACCAGGGCCCATAGGACTCGGCTCAAAAGTAGTGCACTATATAGGAAATGGGTGCAATTTGGGATGCACTCTGTACATGTTGAAGCCAGGCCCATCTCTACCAGGCCAGTACCTCCCATGTAGACTCCTCCGGCTCAGAGATGTCTTCTTCCATGAGTTGGGGTCAATTCTGGAGGTACACTGAAATTCCAATTTTCTTCAATGCTTTTCAATGAGAATTTTTTACAATTTGGTTTACTTTCTGAATTGACTGGACCCCAACCCTGCACAGTAGTCTGAGAGGAGGTGTTACCTGTTGGAAACGACCAACATCCATCCACTCTTGTTCGTTTTTAAGAGATGATGTCTTTAAGGGGTTGTGTTTATTCTTTCGTTGTTTTGTTACATTTTTTCTACTTATTACAATTGTTCTGAGATCTTTGGTAATGTGGGATTGTTACTGAAAAGAAAACACTAGTTTATGCAAATGTATAAAAAGAAAAAGCGAAGCATCACCAACGAAAGAAGCCTTGAAGATGTCGTTTTTCTTTGATTTGATTGGCCCATCATGAATCTGACATTAAAACAGTTGATTACAGTTTGGTAATGAAGTGTTTATTTCACCTAAGACCAACTTGGTTACTACTGCATTGGAGTAGAGCAGTGGCCTTGGAACCTGCTGAGACACACACAGTGTAGCACTACACACACACACAGTGCAGCCCAACACACACACACAGTGTAGCCCTACACACACACACACATACACAGTGCAGCCCTACACACAGTACAGCCATCTGGCCAGTGCATCGGTATGCAACCATGTGGAGGACCTTGGCTTGGGAATGAATAGATCAGATTGAGGTATAAGAAAGTAATTAAAGACAGGTGCTGCAGGATAATGTCTTATCTCAGACACAGTTTTAACAATTAACAGATACTGCACAACACAGCTCCAAGATATTATGGAAAATGTGCAATACTGAAGGTTCAGGTTTATTGTCCTTGAGTAACCTCTGTAGTTTATAGACAAAGCAGCAGCTACACAAAACCAATGACCTGCAATACATCAAGCTGATGTGGCCATGAAAGAATAAAGCACAATCTGAAATGTCTAGACAAAATAAGAGTTGCTGCTTAGTACCATCTGCAATCTGAAGCTTCTCCATTATTCATAACACACATGAGGTCCTCTGAGACCAGACCACGCTGCCATTTCTGCTCTGACAGAGAAAAGCAAGATAATGGGACTAACAGTAGGCGTTCCTCTTTTCAGTGGCAATATGCCTCCATATGTTATCTGGAGTTGGCAGGCTGGGCATAGCATGGATGACATTTATGGGTTTCTGCATTGATGCAGTTGAGTTTGAGATTATAATCTGCATATTTACGACATGTATTAGGTTAGGCTACTTTTAGATCACATTTTAATCCTCACTATATCCAGAAAAAGTGAAATCAAAGTAGAGAAATTCCAGAGAAATTCCCATTTCTCTTTTACAGTTCCATCTTTATATGAACACTTTTCTACAATGATTTAAATATTTATGTTTTTCTTTTCCAACGACTCAGTGAGATGTCTTAGAATGAGACTATAGTGCCCTCTGGCGGTTATTTACAGTTGTGCACACCATGCCTGCATTCGAATGAGTCTATACTGCCCTCTGGTGGTTATTTACAGTTGTGCACACCATGCCTGCATTTCAATACTGTGTTTCATATTTCATATGACCCAGAGGCAAAGACCAGATGAGAAACGACAAGAGAAGACAGCTTGGTAATTCATGTTTTATTTCTAGTTAATGTCTGTCTGCGTAAAGCAGAGAATATCAATATGATATGCAGTAGCAGTGAGACTTCCAGGTTGGTCTAAACCAGTGTAGATACTGTAGGTCTTGCTGGATGGATCTTGGTAAAGCTTCAACGCGTTGGACCTTCAGGTCAAGTAACTTTCCTGGAGGGTTGCCACTAGCCCGGGCGGCAGTGTCGGTTTCTGTTCACGTTTGGCATGAAAACTCCAAAAGAAGTTGGCAAGAGAGCAGGAACAGACTGGTTTCCAGTTCCAGACTAGGTTGCCACCCCTGCTGGCTAGAACACACAATAGATTCAGAGTGGTTGTAGGTTGACTAGAAGCACGTTCTCTCCCCGTATGAAGAGCTGGTTGACGTGGCGCGTGTGAACCCTCCCGTAGGGCTGGGACACTTCTTTCTTCTGGGACCCTCTTCTCTTGGGCCCCTCAGTCCCTGACTCCTGACCTTTAACATTTGACCCCTGGGTCTTACCTGTGGCCCCTAGGGCTCCGGGGTCATCACCCACTGGGGGCCCAACTGTGGCCCTTGCAAGTCGGGGGTCCACTGCCCTAGGGTCTCCTCTCCTTCTGGGGTCCCCTCTATTGGAGTCACGTCGTCGGCTGTCTCTGGTTTGGGTCTCAGGCGGGGGATGGAGGAGTTCAGCTTTCCTCTTGTCTATCTGCTTCTTCTCCTCACATTCTCTCAGCGCCGCACTCTCCTGGAGTTTCAGCTTGTCAAAGAGCTAGGGAAGGAGAGGGATAGCTAATCAGCTTCTTTTCTGATTGCAGAGAATGATAATGGCTGTACCTTTTTTAGTGAGTGGCACATGATCTGGAAATGTCATCATCTGCATCCAAGACAACACCCTATTCTCTAGAATGCACCACTAGACTAGAGGATCAGAGCCCTTCGGTGGCACCAGACCTACCCGTGTGACAGTGAGGGCCTTCTCGTGGTAGAGAGCTTCACCCAGCAGAGGTTCCCTGTAGGTCTCATCTACATCTACCATCGCCTAACAGGGAGAGAGAGAGGGAGAGGGAATAGAGGGTGAGGGGAGAGATTGAGAGCGAGGACAGCGATGTGTAAGGTTATTTGAGCACTGTCTTACACAAGACTATAGTCTAGTCTGCAAGCCACCTGTCGAGAGGCGGTGGAGGGCATGGGTAGGGTAGGGCCGGGTAAGAGCGAGAGAAGGGGGTGAGCTCTCACCATGTTCCAGAACTTGTCGAAGGCCACTATGAAGCCAGAACACACTCCACGGAGCCCCTTGAAGGTTCTGATGTGAACTTTTACCCTGATCCTCTCCTGGACGCAGCGGTGCAGCTCCCCCAGAGGACTTCCTGTATGGACTGTATAAACAGGAAGTAGACATTAAATAGAATTCACCTGGCTGTCAACCACAAGTTTGACTCATCAATAATGCCCCACATATCAATGAAGGGTTTTAATTTGCCTAAATATGTGGCAATATGAGACAATAATCATAAGTAAGAATGAAAGAGGTCATGTTTTGATCTGAAACCACACCCCCAAAAACTAAAGGATTCAAAGCAGGCCTACAATAGGTAGAAATAATTCACGACATACGAGGCATCCTGGTCAGGACATTCTTGGGAGCCTTCTGTATTCTACAACGGCGGGCAGTGCCGCTGGTCCCCTCCTCTCCATCTTCTCCCTCTATCGGGTTGTTCACCATCAACCTTTTCAGTTTCTCTATCCTCTCCGGATCCGCTACACCTTTCCTGGCTTTCCTCTGTTTTTTCTCCACGTTCTCCGGCTTGGCGCGGCCCCGTCCCCCCTTTAGAAAGCTCTCATACTCGGCTATGTTGTTGAAGCATTTCACGTTTGGGTATGGAAGAGGCACAGTAGCCGAGTATAGCGCCAGGAGTGGATCAAATTTATCGGAGGTGACGTCCAACTTTGCCGCGATATCATCATCTTCTTCTGCGGTATGTTCGGTTGCATCTGAAGCACATGCACTTGTTGATTCTCTCTCTTTCTTTTCTGATTCTGGACATTTTTGTTGTTTATCTCCTCTTCTTTCGCTCTCCTCCATGTTTAAAACAAATGCAGACATGCACGACGCTAAGAATCATGGGAAAGTTAGTCTTCTTCCGCTTCCTTTCTCTATTTTCACCAGGCGAGGGCGCTGAAGGACCATACAGCAGATTTGAGGCAGCTGCAACTAAATTACATATTAGTCGTCTGTAAGCTTTGTTTTTTTGTTTTTTTTTAAAGGGAATTACGTACAGGAACCGAACCAAAAGAAAATCAACAAAAACTATTTATATTCGTTTGTTTTTGTTTCTTGCTTTTTTGTATTGAGATCGTAGATGAGATAGATACTGTCCCGGAACAGAAATTCGCAGTATATGTTCGTGTAGGACCTATTTGATGGATGGACTGTATACCATCACTGGTGAAAATAACTTGTGTTCTGTCCTTTGTCAGCTACATTCTCACAAAAACATTTATACTAATAACTTACAGCACTGCCTCGACAATAGCATCACTTACATTGATTCACCTAAAGTAAACTAAGTTATAACATTGTTTTAAGGAAGAATTAAAATCATGGACCGAAGAGGATGACAACCATTTGTAAGTACACTATATACAAAAGTATGTGGACATCCCTTCACATTATTGGATTCGGCTATTTCAGCCAAACCAGTTGGTGACAGGTCTAGAAAATCGAGCACGCAGCCATGCAATCTCCATAGACAAACATCTGCAGTAGAATGGCCTTGTTGAAGAGCTCAGTGACTTTCAACGTTGTACTTTCCAACAAGTCAGTCAGTTCATCAGATTTCTGCCCTGCTTGAGCTGCCCCAGTCAACTGTAAGTGCTGTTATTGTGAAGTGGAAACGTCTAGGAGAAACAACTTCTCAGCCGGTGAATTGTTAGGCCACACAAGCTCAGTAAACTGGACCGCCGTAGCGCATAAACATCGTCTGTCCTCGGTTGCAACACTCACTACCAAGTTTAAACTGTCTCTGGAAGCAACGTCAACACAAGAACTGTTCGTCAGGAGCTTCGTGACATGGGTTTCTATGGCCGAGCAGCCTCACACAAGCCAAAGATCACCATGTGCAATGCCAAGCGTCGGCTGCTGTGGTGTAAAGCTTGCTGCCATTGGACTCTGGAGCAGTGGAAACGCGGTCTCTGGAGTGATGAATCACACTTCACCATCTGGCAGTCAGATGAATGAAAGTTTGGTGGTGGAGGAGGAATAATGGTCTCTGGCTGTTTTTCATGGTTCGGACTAGGCCCCTTAGTTCCAGTGAAGGAAATCTTAATGCTACAGCATACAATGACATTCTAGACGATTCTGTGCTTCCAACTTTGTGGAAACAGTTTAGGGAAGGCCCTTTTCTGTTTCAGCATGACAATGCACAAAGAGGTCCATGCAGAAATGGTTTGTTGAGATCGGTGTGGAAGAACTTGACTGGCCTGCACAGAGCCCTGACCTCAACCCCATCAAACACCTTTGTGATGTTCGATGGGGCCGACTGCGAGCCAGGCCTAATCGCCCAACATCAGTGCCCGACCTCACTAATGCTCGTGACTGAATGGAAGCAAGTCCCCACAGCAATGTTCCAACCTCTAGTTGAAAACCTTCCCAGAGGAGTGGAGGCTGTTATAGCAGCAAAAGGGGGACCAACTCCATATTAATGCCCATGATTTTGGAATGAGATGTTCGACGAGCAGGTGTTCCCATATTTTTGGTAATGTAGCTAGCTAGCCTGTCAGCCTGATCTCAGACTAAATGCGACATAGTTTGATATTACCTTTTGGTATGGTTACATAAGACGGAAGGTTACTTAAGGCAAAAATGAAAGGAGGTTGGTTTGTCAGGGTGGATGGATGGGCGTATAACGCGAATGTCTAGCAACCGAAAGATTCCGTCTTCGAATCTCATGACGGACAACTTTAGCATTTTAGCTAATTAGCAACTTTGCAACTACTTAGCATGTTAGCTAACCCTTTCACTAACCGTAACCCGTTTAGCTAACCTTAACCCTTTAACCTTGTTAGCCAGCTAGCTAACGTTAGCCACAACAAATTGGAATTTGTAACATATCGTATCTTTTGCTAATTCGTAACAAATGTAACATTTTTGAAAATTCGTAACATATCATACGAATTGTAATTTGTAATATCACAGGAACTGGATAATGGACATCCACAGATTAATACATACCATACGAAACGTAACATCATACTAAATGGAGTGTTTCAGATTTACGTACAGAATAATAAGAAATGCTCTGAGACCAGGTTGAGCCTGTGGGTGGGAGTGTTTCTGGTCTTACCTGCAATATTTGCTTCACTAAAATATTGCATATAAGTCGAATATTAAGAAAGCAGAATTTGACATGAAGACCACAGCCAACCTTGTGCTGCTTGTTCTTCTCCCACAGAATCTACATTGATTTAATCTGCTCTGTCCTTTCACACAGAACCCTCAAGTTTGGTCCAGTGCCGTGTAGATTACCAGGAGGCATCAAGACGTGCATCCTTCGACCAGTAGCCAGGGTTTTCACCAGCAGCGACAGAATGGCCAAGAGCAAGTTTCAGTACGTCTGTAACTTCGAGACAGACGACACCTGTCTGAAAAACTGTTACATTGTGGTGCGGTTGGATGGGAGGAACTTCCACAAGTAAGTAGCTGGGGGGTGTATCTGTAGCTCCGGAGGGGAGCTGGGGGGTGTATCTGTAGCTCCGGAGAGGAGCTGGGGGGTGTATTTGTAGCTCCGGAGAGGAGCTGGGGGGTGAATCTGTAGCTCCGGAGAGGAGCTGGGGGGTGAATCTGTAGCTCCGGAGAGGAGCTGGGGGGTGAATCTGTAGCTCCGGAGAGGAGCTGGGGGGTGAATCTGTAGCTCCGGAGAGGAGCTGGGGGGTGAATCTGTAGCTCCGGAGAGGATGCGCACCCTTGAAGTGGACTGGGGTAACTGAACGAGAAGCCATGTGACCAATTACCACTAGTGTGTTAGTATCTGTAGCTTGACTGACCCACTGACTGACCCATTGACTGACCCATTGACTGACCCACTGACTGACTGACTGACTGACTGACTGACTGACTGACTGACTGACCCACTGACTGACCCTCTGACTGACTGACCCACTGTCTGACTGACTGACCCACTGTCTGACTGACTGACCCACTGTCTGACTGACTGACCCACTGTCTGACTGACCCGCTGACTGACTGACCCGCTGACTGACTGACCCGACTGACTGACTGACCCGCTGACCGACTGACTGACCCACTGACTGACTGACCCACTGACTGACTGACCCGCTGGCCGACTGACTGACCCACTGACTGACTGACCCACTGACTGACTGACTGACCCACTGACCGACTGACCCACTGACCGACTGACCCACTGACCGACCCGCTGACCGACTGACCTGACCCACTGATTGACTGACCCACTGACCGACTGACCCACTGACCGACCCGCTGACCGACTGACCTGACCCACTGATTGACTGACCCACTGACCGACTGACCCTCTGACCGACTGACTGACTGACACACAGACTGACCCACCCACTGACTGACCCACTGATTGACTGACCCACTGACCGACTGACCCTCTGACCGACTGACTGACTGACACACAGACTGACCCACCCACTGACTGACCCACTGATTGACTGACTGATTGACCCGCTGACTGACTGACTGATTGACCCACTGACTGACCCACTCACTCATCCACTGACTGACTGACCCACTCACTCATCCACTGACTGACTGACCCACTCACTCATCCACTGACTGACTGACCCACTCACTCATCCACTGACTGACTGACTGACCCACTCACTCATCCACTGACTGACTGACTGACCCACTCACTCATCCACTGACTGACCCACTCACTCATCCACTGACTGACCCACTCACTCATCCACTGACTGACCCACTCACTCATCCACTGACTGACCCACTCACTCATCCACTGACTGACCCACTCACTCATCCACTGACTGACTGACTGACCCACTCACTCATCCACTGACTGACTGACTGACCCACTCACTCATCCACTGACTGACTGACCCACTCGTTGACTGACTGACTGACTGACCCACTCGTTGACTGACTGACCCACTCGTTGACTGACTGACCCACTCGTTGACTGACTGACCCACTCGTTGACTGACTGACTGTCCCACTTGTTGACTGACTGACTGACTGACTCGTTGACTGACTGTCCCTGTGTTGCTGTAGGTTTTGCAGAGCAGCACAACTTCCTGAAGCCCAACGACGACAGAGCTCTGGGTCTGATGACGTGCAGCGCCAGGTCTGTCATGGAGGACCTGGATGACATCATCATCTCGTACGGACAGAGTGACGAGTTCAGCTTCGTCCTCAAGAGGACCTCTGGTTCAAAAGGAGAGCCAGGTAATAACATACATGTACAGAGACACACACCGCCACACACACTCACCAACTACACTCACACACATCCACAGCCACGCACAAATGTTTATTGCATTTGAGTGACCCCTCACTTTTCTCCTCTACCTTCCCCCACTCCTCCACCCTCCTCTACCTTCCCCCACTCCTCCACCCTCCTCTACCTTCCCCCACTCCACCACCCTCCTCTACCTTCCCCCACTCCACCACCCTCCTCTACCTTCCCCCACTCCACCACCCTCCTCTACCTTCCCCCACTCCTCCACCCTCCTCTACCTTCCCCCACTCCTCCACCCTCCTCTACCTTCCCCCACTCCTCCACCCTCCTCTACCTTCCCCACTCCACCACCCTCCTCTACCTTCCCCCACTCCACCACCCTCCTCTACCTTCCCCCACTCCACCACCCTCCTCTACCTTTCCCCACTCCACCACCCTCCTCTACCTTCCCCCACTCCTCCACCCTCCTCTACCTTCCCCCACTCCACCACCCTCCTCTACCTTCCCCCACTCCACCACCCTCCTCTACCTTTCCCCACTCCACCACCCTCCTCTACCTTTCCCCACTCCACCACCCTCCTCTACCTTCCTCCACCCTCCTCTACCTTCCCCCACTCCTCCACCCTCCTCTACCTTCCCCCACTCCTCCACCCTCCTCTACCTTCCCCCACTCCACCACCCTCCTCTACCTTCCCCCACTCCACCACCCTCCTCTACCTTCCCCCACTCCACCACCCTCCTCTACCTTCCCCCACTCCACCACCCTCCTCTACCTTCCTCTACCTTCCCCCCTCCTCTACCCTCCACTCTTCCACCCTCCTCTACCTTCCCCCACTCCTCCACCCTCCTCTACCTTCCCCCACTCCTCCACCCTCCTCTACCTTCCCCCACTCCTCCACCCTCCTCTACCTTCCCCCACTCCTCCACCCTCCTCTACCTTCCCCCACTCCTCCACCCTCCTCTACCTTCCCCCACTCCACCACCCTCCTCTACCTTCCCCCACTCCACCACCCTCCTCTACCTTCCTCTACCTTCCCCCCTCCTCTACCCTCCACTCTTCCACCCTCCTCTACCTTCCCCCACTCCACCACCCTCCTCTACCTTCCCCCACTCCACCACCCTCCTCTACCTTCCCCCACTCCACCACCCTCCTCTACCTTCCTCTACCTTCCCCCCTCCTCTACCCTCCACTCTTCCACCCTCCTCTACCTTCCCCCACTCCTCCACCCTCCTCTACCTTCCCCCACTCCTCCACCCTCCTCTACCTTCCCCCACTCCTCCACCCTCCTCTACCTTCCCCCACTCCTCCACCCTCCTCTACCTTCCCCCACTCCACCACCCTCCTCTACCTTCCCCCCTCCTCTACCCTCCACTCTTCCACCCTCCTCTACCTTCCCCCACTCCACCACCCTCCTCTACCTTCCCCCACTCCACCACCCTCCTCTACCTTCCCCCACTCCTCCACCCTCCTCTACCTTCCCCCACTCCACCACCCTCCTCTACCTTCCCCCACTCCACCACCCTCCTCTACCTTCCCCCACTCCTCCACCCTCCTCTACCTTCCCCCACTCCACCACCCTCCTCTACCTTCCCCCACTCCACCACCCTCCTCTACCTTCCCCCACTCCACCACCCTCCTCTACCTTCCCCCACTCCTCCACCCTCCTCTACCTTCCCCCACTCCACCACCCTCCTCTACCTTCCCCCCCTCCTCCACCCTCCTCTACCTTCCTCCACCCTCCTCTACCTTCCCCCACTCCACCACCCTCCTCTACCTTCCCCCACTCCACCACCCTCCTCTACCTTTCCCCACTCCACCACCCTCCTCTACCTTTCCCCACTCCACCACCCTCCTCTACCTTTCCCCACTCCACCACCCTCTACCTTTCCCCACTCCACCACCCTCTACCTTCCTCCACCCTCCTCTACCTTCCCCCACTCCTCCACCCTCCTCTACCTTCCCCCACTCCTCCACCCTCCTCTACCTTCCCCCACTCCACCACCCTCCTCTACCTTCCCCCACTCCACCACCCTCCTCTACCTTCCCCCACTCCACCACCCTCCTCTACCTTCCCCCACTCCTCTACCCTCCACTCTTCCACCCTCCTCTACCTTCCCCCACTCCTCCACCCTCCTCTACCTTCCCCCACTCCTCCACCCTCCTCTACCTTCCCCCACTCCTCCACCCTCCTCTACCTTCCCCCACTCCTCCACCCTCCTCTACCTTCCCCCACTCCTCCACCCTCCTCTACCTTCCCCCACTCCTCCACCCTCCTCTACCTTCCCCCACTCCACCACCCTCCTCTACCTTCCCCCACTCCACCACCCTCCTCTACCTTCCTCTACCTTCCCCCCTCCTCTACCCTCCACTCTTCCACCCTCCTCTACCTTCCCCCACTCCACCACCCTCCTCTACCTTCCCCCACTCCACCACCCTCCTCTACCTTCCCCCACTCCACCACCCTCCTCTACCTTCCCCCACTCCACCACCCTCCTCTACCTTCCCCCACTCCACCACCCTCCTCTACCTTCCTCTACCTTCCCGCCTCCTCTACCCTCCACTATTCCACCCTCCACTACCTTCCCCCACTCCTCCACCCTCCTCTACCTTCCCCCACTCCTCCACCCTCCTCTACCTTCCCCCACTCCTCCACCCTCCTCTACCTTCCCCCACTCCTCCACCCTCCTCTACCTTCCCCCACTCCACCACCCTCCTCTACCTTCCCCCCTCCTCTACCCTCCACTCTTCCACCCTCCTCTACCTTCCCCCACTCCTCCACCCTCCTCTACCTTCCCCCACTCCACCACCCTCCTCTACCTTCCCCCACTCCACCACCCTCCTCTACCTTCCCCCACTCCACCACCCTCCTCTACCTTCCCCCACTCCACCACCCTCCTCTACCTTCCCCCACTCCACCACCCTCCTCTACCTTCCCCCACTCCACCACCCTCCTCTACCTTCCTCCACCCTCCTCTACCTTCCCCCACTCCACCACCCTCCTCTACCTTCCCCCACTCCACCACCCTCCTCTACCTTCCCCCACTCCACCACCCTCCTCTACCTTCCCCCACTCCACCACCCTCCTCTACCTTCCCCCACTCCTCCACCCTCCTCTACCTTCCCCCACTCCACCACCCTCCTCTACCTTCCACCCTCTACCCCCCACTCCTCCACCCTCCTCTACCTTCGCCCCTCCTCTACCTTCGCCCCCACTTTACCTTCCTTCCTCCACCCCTCCACCCTCCTCTACCCTTCCAACCTACTCTACCCTTCCACCCTGCTCTACCCTTCCACCCTGCTTTACCTTTCTCCACCCTCCTCCACCCTCCTCTACCTTCCTCTACCTTCATCCACCCTCCTCTACCCTTCTACCCTTCCACCCTCCTACCCTTCCATCCTGCTCTACCTTCATCCACCCTCCTCTAGCTTCCCCCACTCCTCCACCCTCCTCTACCTTCCCCCACTCCTCCACCCTCCTCTACCTTCCCCCACTCCACCACCCTCCTCTACCTTCCCCCACTCCACCACCCTCCTCTACCTTCCTCTACCTTCCCCCCTCCTCTACCCTCCACTCTTCCACCCTCCTCTACCTTCCCCCACTCCACCACCCTCCTCTACCTTCCCCCACTCCACCACCCTCCTCTACCTTCCCCCACTCCTCCACCCTCCTCTACCTTCCCCCACTCCTCCACCCTCCTCTACCTTCCCCCACTCCTCCACCCTCCTCTACCTTCCCCCACTCCTCCACCCTCCTCTACCTTCCCCCACTCCACCACCCTCCTCTACCTTCCCCCCTCCTCTACCCTCCACTCTTCCACCCTCCTCTACCTTCCCCCACTCCACCACCCTCCTCTACCTTCCCCCACTCCACCACCCTCCTCTACCTTCCCCCACTCCTCCACCCTCCTCTACCTTCCCCCACTCCACCACCCTCCTCTACCTTCCCCCACTCCACCACCCTCCTCTACCTTCCCCCACTCCTCCACCCTCCTCTACCTTCCCCCACTCCACCACCCTCCTCTACCTTCCCCCACTCCACCACCCTCCTCTACCTTCCCCCACTCCACCACCCTCCTCTACCTTCCCCCACTCCTCCACCCTCCTCTACCTTCCCCCACTCCACCACCCTCCTCTACCTTCCCCCCCTCCTCCACCCTCCTCTACCTTCCTCCACCCTCCTCTACCTTCCCCCACTCCACCACCCTCCTCTACCTTCCCCCACTCCACCACCCTCCTCTACCTTTCCCCACTCCACCACCCTCCTCTACCTTCCCCCACTCCACCACCCTCCTCTACCTTTCCCCACTCCACCACCCTCTACCTTCCTCCACCCTCCTCTACCTTCCCCCACTCCTCCACCCTCCTCTACCTTCCCCCACTCCTCCACCCTCCTCTACCTTCCCCCACTCCTCCACCCTCCTCTTCCTTCCCCCACTCCACCACCCTCCTCTACCTTCCCCCACTCCACCACCCTCCTCTACCTTCCCCCACTCCACCACCCTCCTCTACCTTCCTCTACCTTCCCCCCTCCTCTACCCTCCACTCTTCCACCCTCCTCTACCTTCCCCCACTCCTCCACCCTCCTCTACCTTCCCCCACTCCTCCACCCTCCTCTACCTTCCCCCACTCCTCCACCCTCCTCTACCTTCCTCCACCCTCCTCTACCTTCCCCCACTCCTCCACCCTCCTCTACCTTCCCCCACTCCACCACCCTCCTCTACCTTCCCCCACTCCACCACCCTCCTCTACCTTCCTCTACCTTCCCCCCTCCTCTACCCTCCACTCTTCCACCCTCCTCTACCTTCCCCCACTCCACCACCCTCCTCTACCTTCCCCCACTCCACCACCCTCCTCTACCTTCCCCCACTCCACCACCCTCCTCTACCTTCCTCTACCTTCCCGCCTCCTCTACCCTCCACTCTTCCACCCTCCTCTACCTTCCCCCACTCCTCCACCCTCCTCTACCTTCCCCCACTCCTCCACCCTCCTCTACCTTCCCCCACTCCTCCACCCTCCTCTACCTTCCCCCACTCCTCCACCCTCCTCTACCTTCCCCCACTCCACCACCCTCCTCTACCTTCCCCCCTCTACCCTCCACTCTTCCACCCTCCTCTACCTTCCCCCACTCCTCCACCCTCCTCTACCTTCCCCCACTCCACCACCCTCCTCTACCTTCCCCCACTCCACCACCCTCCTCTACCTTCCCCCACTCCACCACCCTCCTCTACCTTCCCCCACTCCACCACCCTCCTCTACCTTCCCCCACTCCACCACCCTCCTCTACCTTCCCCCACTCCACCACCCTCCTCTACCTTCCTCCACCCTCCTCTACCCTCCTCTACCTTCCTCCACCCTCCTCTACCTTCCCCCACTCCACCACCCTCCTCTACCTTCCCCCACTCCACCACCCTCCTCTACCTTCCCCCACTCCACCACCCTCCTCTACCTTCCCCCACTCCTCCACCCTCCTCTACCTTCCCCCACTCCACCACCTTCCTCTACCTTCCACCCTCTACCCCCCACTCCTCCACCCTCCTCTACCTTCGCCCCTCCTCTACCTTCGCCCCCACTTTACCTTCCTTCCTCCACCCTTCCACCCTCCTCTACCTTCCCCCACTCCTCCACCCTCCTCTACCTTCCCCCACTCCTCCACCCTCCTCTACCTTCCCCCACTCCTCCACCCTCCTCTACCTTCCCCCACTCCTCCACCCTCCTCTACCTTCCCCCACTCCACCACCCTCCTCTACCTTCCCCCCTCTACCCTCCACTCTTCCACCCTCCTCTACCTTCCCCCACTCCTCCACCCTCCTCTACCTTCCCCCACTCCACCACCCTCCTCTACCTTCCCCCACTCCACCACCCTCCTCTACCTTCCCCCACTCCACCACCCTCCTCTACCTTCCCCCACTCCACCACCCTCCTCTACCTTCCCCCACTCCACCACCCTCCTCTACCTTCCCCCACTCCACCACCCTCCTCTACCTTCCTCCACCCTCCTCTACCCTCCTCTACCTTCCTCCACCCTCCTCTCCCTTCCCCCACTCCACCACCCTCCTCTACCTTCCCCCACTCCACCACCCTCCTCTACCTTCCCCCACTCCACCACCCTCCTCTACCTTCCCCCACTCCTCCACCCTCCTCTACCTTCCCCCACTCCACCACCTTCCTCTACCTTCCACCCTCTACCCCCCACTCCTCCACCCTCCTCTACCTTCGCCCCTCCTCTACCTTCGCCCCCACTTTACCTTCCTTCCTCCACCCTTCCACCCTCCTCTACCCTTCCACCCTGCTCTACCCTTCCACCCTGCTTTACCTTTCTCCACCCTCCTCTACCTTCATCCACCCTCCTCTACCCTTCTACCCTTCCACCCTCCTACCCTTCCACCCTGCTCTACCTTCATCCACCCTCCTCTACCTTCCCCCCTCCACTCTTCCACCCTCCTCTACCTTCCCCCTCTACCTTCGCCCCTCCTCTACCTTCCACCCTCCTCTACCTTCCACCCTCCTCTACCTTCCTCCACCCTAATCCCCCTCCAGTAAGATGATGACCCATGTAGCGTCCCAGTTCTCCTCTTCCTGTGTGTAGCGTCTCAGTTCTCCTCTTCCTGTGTGTAGCGTCTCAGTTCTCCTCTTCCTGTGTGTAGCGTCTCAGTTCTCCTCTTCCTGTGTGTAGCGTCCCAGTTCTCCTCTTCCTGTGTGTAGCGTCCCAGTTCTCCTCTTCCTGTGTGTAGCGTCCCAGTTCTCCTCTTCCTGTGTGTAGCGTCTCAGTTCTCCTCTTCCTGTGTGTAGCGTCCCAGTTCTCCTCTTCCTGTGTGTAGCGTCTCAGTTCTCCTCTTCCTGTGTGTAGCGTCCCAGTTCTCCTCTTCCTGTGTGTAGCGTCCCAGTTCTCCTCTTCCTGTGTGTAGCGTCCCAGTTCTCCTCTTCCTGTGTGTAGCGTCCCAGTTCTCCTCTTCCTGTGTGTAGCGTCCCAGTTCTCCTCTTCCTGTGTGTAGCGTCCCAGTTCTCCTCTTCCTGTGTGTAGCGTCTCAGTTCTCCTCTTCCTGTGTGTAGCGTCCCAGTTCTCCTCTTCCTGTGTGTAGCGTCCCAGTTCTCCTCTTCCTGTGTGTAGCGTCCCAGTTCTCCTCTTCCTGTGTGTAGCGTCTCAGTTCTCCTCTTCCTGTGTGTAGCGTCCCAGTTCTCCTCTTCCTGTGTGTAGCGTCCCAGTTCTCCTCTTCCTGTGTGTAGCGTCCCAGTTCTCCTCTTCCTGTGTGTAGCGTCTCAGTTCTCCTCTTCCTGTGTGTAGCGTCTCAGTTCTCCTCTTCCTGTGTGTAGCGTCCCAGTTCTCCTCTTCCTGTGTGTAGCGTCCCAGTTCTCCTCTTCCTGTGTGTAGCGTCTCAGTTCTCCTCTTCCTGTGTGTAGCGTCCCAGTTCTCCTCTTCCTGTGTGTAGCGTCCCAGTTCTCCTCTTCCTGTGTGTAGCGTCCCAGTTCTCCTCTTCCTGTGTGTAGCGTCCCAGTTCTCCTCTTCCT